>NW_026708297.1:0-15000 GCF_902713425.1 Acipenser ruthenus
AACTACAGAGCGCTGTTATATTGTATTATTTTGAAAGGTCCGGGTTGTAGTGTGGTAGGAGCGCGTTGTTTTATCCGTTCAGACACTGAGGGAGAGCAGAGAGGAGGTGAGAGAGTCTGCATGGAGCTCTACAATGTGTTTATAAACTACAGAGCGCTGTTATATTGTATTATTTTGAAAGGTCCGGGTTGTAGTGTGGTAGGAGCGCGTTGTTTTATCCGTTCAGACACTGAGGGAGAGCAGAGAGGAGGTGAGAGAGTCTGCATGGAGCTCTACAATGTGTTTATAAACTACAGAGCGCTGTTATATTGTATTATTTTGAAAGGTCCGGGTTGTAGTGTGGTAGGAGCGCATTGTTTTATCCGTTCAGACACTGAGGGAGAGCAGAGAGGAGGTGAGAGAGTCTGCATGGAGCTCTACAATGTGTTTATAAACTACAGAGCGCTGTTATATTGTATTATTTTGAAAGGTCCGGGTTGTAGTGTGGTAGGAGCGCGTTGTTTTATCCGTTCAGACACTGAGGGAGAGCAGAGAGGAGGTGAGAGAGTCTGCATGGAGCTCTACAATGTGTTTATAAACTACAGAGCGCTGTTATATTGTATTATTTTGAAAGGTCCGGGTTGTAGTGTGGTAGGAGCGCGTTGTTTTATCCGTTCAGACACTGAGGGAGAGCAGAGAGGAGGTGAGAGAGTCTGCATGGAGCTCTACAATGTGTTTATAAACTACAGAGCGCTGTTATATTGTATTATTTTGAAAGGTCCGGGTTGTAGTGTGGTAGGAGCGCGTTGTTTTATCCGTTCAGACACTGAGGGAGAGCAGAGAGGAGGTGAGAGAGTCTGCATGGAGCTCTACAATGTGTTTATAAACTACAGAGCGCTGTTATATTGTATTATTTTGAAAGGTCCGGGTTGTAGTGTGGTAGGAGCGCGTTGTTTTATCCGTTCAGACACTGAGGGAGAGCAGAGAGGAGGTGAGAGAGTCTGCATGGAGCTCTACAATGTGTTTATAAACTACAGAGCGCTGTTATATTGTATTATTTTGAAAGGTCCGGGTTGTAGTGTGGTAGGAGCGCGTTGTTTTATCCGTTCAGACACTGAGGGAGAGCAGAGAGGAGGTGAGAGAGTCTGCATGGAGCTCTACAATGTGTTTATAAACTACAGAGCGCTGTTATATTGTATTATTTTGAAAGGTCCGGGTTGTAGTGTGGTAGGAGCGCGTTGTTTTATCCGTTCAGACACTGAGGGAGAGCAGAGAGGAGGTGAGAGAGTCTGCATGGAGCTCTACAATGTGTTTATAAACTACAGAGCGCTGTTATATTGTATTATTTTGAAAGGTCCGGGTTGTAGTGTGGTAGGAGTGCGTTGTTTTATCCGTTCAGACACTGAGGGAGAGCAGAGAGGAGGTGAGAGAGTCTGCATGGAGCTCTACAATGTGTTTATAAACTACAGAGCGCTGTTATATTGTATTATTTTGAAAGGTCCGGGTTGTAGTGTGGTAGGAGCGCGTTGTTTTATCCGTTCAGACACTGAGGGAGAGCAGAGAGGAGGTAAGAGAGTCTGCATGGAGCTCTACAATGTGTTTATAAACTACAGAGCGCTGTTATATTGTATTATTTTGAAAGGTCCGGGTTGTAGTGTGGTAGGAGCGCGTTGTTTTATCCGTTCAGACACTGAGGGAGAGCAGAGAGGAGGTGAGAGAGTCTGCATGGAGCTCTACAATGTGTTTATAAACTACAGAGCGCTGTTATATTGTATTATTTTGAAAGGTCCGGGTTGTAGTGTGGTAGGAGCGCGTTGTTTTTGTGTGTGTGTGTGTTGTATTTGTGAAGCGGCGTGTCTGTGTCAGCGTGTTTGTTTTTATTCACATCCCCCAGTTGTAGTCTCGTGCCACGGCATTCACACAGTGACGTAATAATAATAAAACAGACATTCGCGCGTTTATTAAAAACTTGTAATTCAGCGTTTTACAGTTTTTCACTCAGAATACAGCCCCACAAACATATACCTACCTACCTATATCTATCTATCTGTCTATCATGAAGAAAAGTGATTGGCAAACTGAAACACTTTTAGCAATTAGTTGATTATTAAAATCATACGTTTTTAGTTGATTAATTATTTTCTTCATTGAGTATTTCTAGTGACTGATGAGTGTCCTGTTAGTTACGGATTCTCCTCGGATACAGAGCTGATGAGTGTCCTGTTAGTTACTGATTCTCCTTGGATACAAAGCTGATGGGTATCCTGTTAGTTACTGATTCTCCTCGGATACAGAGCTGATGAGTGTCCTGTTAGTTACTGATTCTCCTCGGATACAGAGCTGATGAGTATCCTGTTAGTTACTGATTCTCCTCGGATACAGAGCTGATGAGTGTCCCGTTAGTTACTGATTCTCCTCGGATACAGAGCTGATGAGTGTCCCGTTAGTTACTGATTCTCCTCGGATACAGAGCTGATGAGTGTCCTGTTAGTTACTGATTCTCCTCGGATACAGAGCTGATGAGTGTCCTGTTAGTTACTGATTCTCCTCGGATACAGAGCTGATGAGTGTCCTGTTAGTTACTGATTCTCCTCGGATACAGAGCTGATGAGTGTCCTGTTAGTTACTGATTCTCCTCGGATACAGAGCTGATGAGTGTCCTGTTAGTTACTGATTCTCCTCGGATACAGAGCTGATGAGTGTCCTGTTAGTTACTGATTCTCCTCGGATACAGAGCTGATGAGTGTCCTGTTAGTTACTGATTCTCCTCGGATACAGAGCTGATGAGTGTCCTGTTAGTTACTGATTCTCCTCGGATACAGAGCTGATGAGTGTCCTGTTAGTTACTGATTCTCCTCGGATACAGAGCTGATGAGTGTCCTGTTAGTTACTGATTCTCCTCGGATACAGAGCTGATGAGTGTCCTGTTAGTTACTGATTCTCCTCGGATACAGAGCTGATGAGTGTCCTGTTAGTTACTGATTCTCCTCGGATACAGAGCTGATGAGTGTCCTGTTAGTTACTGATTCTCCTCGGATACAGAGCTGATGAGTGTCCTGTTAGTTACTGATTCTCCTCGGATACAGAGCTGATGAGTGTCCTGTTAGTTACTGATTCTCCTCGGATACAGAGCTGATGAGTGTCCTGTTAGTTACTGATTCTCCTCGGATACAGAGCTGATGAGTGTCCTGTTAGTTACTGATTCTCCTCGGATACAGAGCTGATGAGTGTCCTGTTAGTTACTGATTCTCCTCGGATACAGAGCTGATGAGTGTCCTGTTAGTTACTGATTCTCCTCGGATACAGAGCTGATGAGTGTCCTGTTAGTTACTGATTCTCCTCGGATACAGAGCTGATGAGTGTCCTGTTAGTTACTGATTCTCCTCGGATACAGAGCTGATGGGTGTCCTGTTAGTTACTGATTCTCCTCGGATACAGAGCTGATGAGTGTCCTGCTAGTTACTGATTCTCCTCGGATACAGAGCTGATGAGTGTCCTGTTAGTTACTGATTCTCCTCGGATACAGAGCTGATGAGTGTCCTGTTAGTTACTGATTCTCCTCGGATACAGAGCTGATGAGTGTCCTGTTAGTTACTGATTCTCCTCGGATACAGAGCTGATGAGTGTCCCGTTAGTTACTGATTCTCCTCGGATACAGAGCTGATGAGTGTCCCGTTAGTTACTGATTCTCCTCGGATACAGAGCTGATGAGTGTCCCGTTAGTTACTGATTCTCCTCGGATACAGAGCTGAAGAGTGTCCTGTTAGTTACTGATTCTCCTCGGATACAGAGCTGAAGAGTGTCCTGTTAGTTACTGATTCTCCTCGGATACAGAGCTGATGAGTGTCCTGTTAGTTACTGATTCTCCTCGGATACAGAGCTGATGAGTGTCCTGTTAGTTACTGATTCTCCTCGGATACAGAGCTGATGAGTGTCCTGTTAGTTACTGATTCTCCTCGGATACAGAGCTGATGAGTGTCCTGTTAGTTACTGATTCTCCTCGGATACAGAGCTGATGAGTGTCCTGTTAGTTACTGATTCTCCTTGGATACAGAGCTGATGAGTGTCCTGTTAGTTACTGATTCTCCTCGGATACAGAGCTGATGAGTGTCCTGTTAGTTACTGATTCTCCTCGGATACAGAGCTGATGAGTGTCCTGTTAGTTACTGATTCTCCTCGGATACAGAGCTGATGAGTGTCCTGTTAGTTACTGATTCTCCTCGGATACAGAGCTGATGAGTATCCTGTTAGTTACTGATTCTCCTCGGATACAGAGCTGATGAGTGTCCTGTTAGTTACTGATTCTCCTCGGATACAGAGCTGATGAGTGTCCTGTTAGTTACTGATTCTCTTTGAATGTAGAGCTGTTTGCTGACTTTTAATTCTCTCTCTCTCTCTCTCTCTATCTGAAAAAAAACATTATATCGACCCAGTTTAGTCTCAATATACCTAATGTTTTATTTTACTGCAATTATGCTTAGAACAATTTGAAGAGAAGTCTTAGACTACTGCCCACCTTAACGCGTGGGTCCAGTTATGTTTAAAATAACCTAAGTAAGTAAGTAAATGACAATATCCACTGATTTCTACTGAAGATTAATGAAATTGTGTATTTCCTTGAATTCCTGCCACATTAGAGGAGAAGGGCAGGTATTGTCTTAGGACTGGTTTTTTTTTTTGAAATTGTACCCCTTCTGTCGGGAGGTTTCAGTTGATGTACCCTTTACAGTTTTCGCTCACTGAATGGTACCAGTTGCAGTGAAAGGCAGAATAATTTGATTAACACATTGTTTCCCATTTATTTAATGTATTGTACTGGTGTATCTGGTCCGCAGCAGGAATAAATGGAGGCAGCACAGGATGCAGTTTAAAGCAGTGTAAACTGCTGTTTTTATTGAAGCGCTGGAACAGCAGGCTAATGGACGCTCTGTCATAAAATGGTTTAGCTCTGATAGCCAGCTCCAGGACACACTCTCACACAACTACACAACACGAACCTGAGCTGCACACAGGCAGCTCCTAAACACGGTCATGGTCCAATCGCTCAGATCCTCGGTCCCGCGCAAACAGGTGGCTGGCAGAACTGAACACAAATCACAGTGCAGCCAACACAGACCCTCTCATACAGCTGCACTGTGCACGTGACACCCCAGGCACGTCACACAAACAGCGGAGAAGACAGGACAGCACACACACACACACACACACACATACACACACACAGCAATACACGAACAGCTGCATCTGCGGTTCACTTTGAACTGCTAAACAAAGATGAAAAAATTATACACGGTGTTTTAGAGAATATATAATACTGTTAAAAAACCATTCTTTTCTTTTACTTTCATTTTGATTTGTGTATTTCTGAGTCGTCCTGCGTACCCCCTATGACCCTTAGAAGCGGTACGTGTACCCCCGGTTGAAAACTCCTGCGTCAGAAAATGGATGGCATTAGAAATCATTATGCGAGTTTATAATTTACAAAATAAAACAGAACAGCACAGAAATCTGATAGCCGTGTGTGGCAGAGCGGTTGCAGTGCTGACGTCACGGACCAGGAAGAAGCAATACAAAACAAAGGCAAAGGTAGGTAGGGGAAACGAGACGCGTTTGCGCTCGGGTTTTAATAATAAATCAAACAATAAACAAAACACTTTATACCAAACAAAAGGGCTTGATGGTCAAAAATACCTAAACAAACAAATACCGAGTGGTACAGCGGTAGCAGTTGCTTCGGATGTATGATCGCATTCCAAACCGTCCTCCCATCTCTGACTCAAAGGAAAATCTCCCCCTATTAGCCTGGAGCTGGTTCTTTTAAGCTGTGGCTGGAGCCTTAATTAATTATCAATAAAACAATGACCTTATTGAGGCTCCAGCCACATTCACACAGGTTTTTAAATTAATAAACAAAACGAACAATAAAAACACGGCTTTCCCACCGTCAAATACAAATATAATAATAATAATAGGAAATATACAAATAATAATACAGGGACGAGGTGTACCCCATCACACAGTGTTATTAATGTGCAAGAATAAACTGGATTGGTGGACTGCATAGATAAAAATAAATGGATCATTTCTGCCATCTACTGGTCGCTTTTATTAACTTTGATTCAATTATAAAATCCAGAATATTTAAATAAAAAGCTACGTTTGTGTATAAACTGATCTTTCTGTCCTTCTTAATATGTTATAGAAATATAATTTTAATGAAGTGTATCTTTGTTGCCTTCACCAGTTGTAGTCTGATGTTATAAATTAAAACACAAAGGGAGACCTACATTCCAAAGTGATTTTTAGTATTGCTATGTGAAAGAAACACGTGTGTAAGGGAACCGAAGCAAATAATATATTAATTATATATTATAGAAGAGAACAAAGAGAGACTAACAGCACGCAGGTGACATCCAGGGAGGGGCTGACGTGAGCTGACTGCAGGAGAGGGGTTTAAATATGCAGTGCAGTCTAGTCTACACAGATTACCTGTCGCTGTCCGTTTGAGCTGCCTATTTACCCTGAAGAGAAGAATTGAACGTTCAGAGCGAGTGACTAGAGCACTAGAGCCGTGCTGCACATCCCACTGACAAGACCTGAAGTAAGCTTCTCTATCTTTTTATTCATCTTTTAAATCCACTTGACACTCGCCAAATCGTGTCTTACTGGAACTGAACAGTTAATGTGTTGCTTGGCAGGATTGTAATTGTGTAGAATGCTTTGTTTATTATGAATATATGTTTGAAATGATTTAGTAACAGTAAATATTTGACACAGATGTTGTAAGATCTTAGTTTGTAACACAAGCACGTAATATTTGTGGCATGTAACTTTTGTCTATGAACAGTTAAATTCCTGATGCTCCTCCAGATGTTGTTTTTAGGACTCTGTTAACAGAACAATTCTACCCATTTCAAAGTTAGGTTAATTACATTAAATGCTTTATTAAATGTCACAAGCACCCATGAGAGTTACAAAGTATTTATCCTCATCATTGGTCTTTGTGGTTGTTTGATTGAAAGTATAAAAACAACTAAAGGAAATGCTTTCTTGAGACTGAAGGTGACATAGAGAACAAACAGCAATACTTAATTGCCTATCAAGTACAAAATATGACCAGTACCTCATGGGTATTTATCCTTAAAGACCCAGTAACCCAGTAACCTGAATAGATTCAGTCATGCCCGTCCCGAGGGCATAAACAGGCTGCATGCACAGATCTCAATATCATTTTTCCTTTCATCCGACCTGATCGAGAGAGATAAGTGTTGAATGTACTGTTATCTGCTTATTTGCTTGTGTAATTACACTGTTAATGTGATTATAATTAGATGATGTTTATGTGATTATAGTCATTGCTAGTTACACGTACTGAGCATTCAGCCGTGGTTTTCGTTAGTCCCTCAGGGGCCTTGTGCTCCATGTGAAGCGGGCGGCTCCGTCGCCCCTTCCCCGGGATCGAGTAACCTTAAGTCGGGTACTTGTGTTCTCTCTCAGGCTGCTAGCTTCGTTGAAAATAAAAATGTTATTTTGTTAGGGAATTTATACATAATTAACAGTAATTGAGTGTTCACTGTTTTGTGTGAGAAAAAAAAGTTTTTCGGTGTGTATTTTTCTATTTCTTTTCACAGAAATTCCAGCGCACCTGTTGGACCGTGACACGCGCTTCAGGTTAAAACTGTTTCCAGTTTTCTCCCACTGTGTCTCATTGGCACATTAGTTCTGCTTGCAGTTTCTCCCTCAGTGTCTCGTTGCACACATTAGTTCTGCTTGCAGTTTCTCCCTCAGTGTCTCGTTGCACACATTAGTTCTGCTTGCAGTTTCTCCCTCAGTGTCTCGTTGCACACATTAGTTCTGCTTGCAGTTTCTCCCTCAGTGTCTCGTTGCACACATTAGTTCTGCTTGCAGTTTCTCCCTCAGTGTCTCGTTGCACACATTAGTTCTGCTTGCAGTTTCTCCCTCAGTGTCTCGTTGCACACATTAGTTCTGCTTGCAGTTTCTCCCTCAGTGTCTCGTTGCACACATTAGTTCTGCTTGCAGTTTCTCCCTCAGTGTCTCGTTGCACACATTAGTTCTGCTTGCAGTTTCTCCCTCAGTGTCTCGTTGATTAATTCTGCTTGCAGTTTTCTCCCTCAGTGTCTTGTTGCCGCATTAGTTGTGCTTGCAGTATTATTGTATAGACTATTAGAGCTCTGATAGTAGGTTTCCTCAGTTTTCGGACTGTTGGATTAACCAAGAGCGCTGCAGGTAGGCATCCCTATAAATCGCTCCCGTGGTAACTGTGGGTCCAGACCTGCTCCCGTTCCCACCGGTGTACTGTACATCGAACGAGGATACCATTCTGATTCACTAGCAGTTGCTGGGCTCAGCTCTGCTTCGGGTCCTGCTGTCCGCAGCCCCTCCCGTAGTGTTTCGTTGCCACTCTGGTCTCTGCATGCAGTGCCATTTCGAAGGCTGTCACGGCTCTGACAGCTGGCTTTCCCCAGTCTTACGACTGTGTCGGTTTGCCAGAAGCGCTATAGGTTGGCACCCCTATAGTCTGCTTAATTGTAACTGTAGGTCCAGGCCTACTCCATTCCCACCGGTACAAATCTTTACAATGAACAAGGTTATCACTCTGATTCACTACGCAGTCGCTAGGCTAGCTCTGCGTCGGGTCTGATTGCTTGCAATCTTTCCCGCAGTGTTTCGTGCTGCCTTGGGCTCTGACAGCCGGCTTTCCCCAGTCTTAGGGCTGTGTTGGTTTGACAAAAGCTATATAGGTGGGCAGCCTTATATACTGCTTCTGCAGTAACTGTGGGTCACAGACCTGCTCCGTTCCTGACACAGTATATGTACAAAACAGTGAACGAGGTTACTGAACTGGGGTACCCGAATTGTACGAAGTGTACCACTGAACCGGACCGTACCCAAGGTACTGGCCCGAGTTTAAAACCACCGAGTGTTGAACCACCACCGAACGGTACTATATAGAGCGTACCACCACCGAGTAGAACACTCACTGAACTGTGCCTTGCAAGGTACTTTACAGTCACTGTGCGGCTGGGAGCCGATCGGGTCATTTTGGTTCATTTTACTGTCTGCTCTGTTCCACCTCGGTTCATCACCACCATTCAGACTCGGTTAAAAAGGGGGTATTGTGATACACAACAGTGACACCATCTCTGGTCCAAGACCAGCGGACGCTTTCAGTTTCGACTTGTGCTGTTTTATATATTTTTTAAATACAGTACTTTGCTACATGTGCTGTCTGACTGCAGCTTCTAGCGGCAAGTGCTACAAAGTACTAATATATATTAGTAGAGAGAGAGATAGGTAGGCGCCGGCTTGAGCAGATTGAAGCAGCAGTTGTCACAGGGTTTACTGCTTGCTGCATGCCAGGGTTTTACCCTTGTGACATTTGCAAGGCCAATCTCTCAGTAGAGGATAAGCATGACAGTTGCTCTTCCTGTTTGGGACCGGAGCATGCAAAGGGCCACTCACAGGCCGCGGATTCTGTGAGTTCTGCACGTCCTTCTCTCGGCATACGCTAGATAAACGGGTGTCTCGCAGCTCCGTGAAGTGGTCCACGGCTTTACCACTTTGACAGGGCTCCCTAGCATCATCCCTTAAGGGGTTGGCTACATCCTCGTCTGAGGGCGCTGTGCCATGGGAGAGCAGGAGAGTTGAACGAGTGGCATGGTCTTCCTCATCATCCTCTGCCTTTCCTCCCCTCCTCATGTTTCTAAAAAGAGGAGAAAAGGTCACCGGTCTCATAGATCAGTGGACTCTGAAAATCTGGACAAGTTCTGGGAAGCTGTTTCCCAGCAAGGCACAGTACTGGCTCAGCTGTTGCTTGAACACACTGCTCCACCAGCCCCCTCTGTTCTCTTGGAGCAACAAGGGGCACCAAGCACAGGCTCGCAACTAGACAATCTGCTTTCCACTGCCGCCTCTGAGGAGATGGGCAATCCAGAGTTACCCTCTTTGGATCACCCAGTGCCAGTGGCTCACCCGTCTCTGTCAGCAGAGCTTCTGTCTCTGACAGTAGTGACATTCCAGAGGCTTATGGGCTTTATGGCAGTAGCTTCCCAGTCCTTTCCTTTGAGTCTTTTCCACATGCGCCTTCTCCAAGCCTGGTTCAAAAACAGGGTTTTTCAGCCCACATTGAACCATGTCCACCTGCTGACAGTGTCTCGGCACTGTCTGGAGGGACTTTCCAAGTGGGCACATCCTGCACGCCTGCGCTTATCGGCTGAATGTCGTGGATCCACAAATCCCTGGGTTTGGAACAAGAGTGTTAAGGGCGGCCTCGAGCTCGACCCTTACAGCAAAAACATATAGGTGAGTTCTCCCTCAAATCTTTTAGCTCCAGCTACTTGTGCTGAGGGTTCCTAATGGTAGCACGCAAGGCGGCCTGGGTCGAGCTTGTGGCATTCCAGTTGTCTGCATTAATTGTCTTGTTACAACTTTGGTATGTCTACCCATTAGGTAATGGTTACATTTCATACTTGATAGGGAATGTTAGGTTATTATCATAACCCTGGTTCCCTGAATAGAAATGTAACCATTAACCTTCAAGGTCACTGCATCTATGATTGCAGCAGTCTTGAAGGAAAAATGATATTGAGATGTGTGCATGCAGTCTATTAATGCCCTCGGGACGGGCATGACTGCATCACAGGCTTTGATGAGCAGTCTTTGTTAGATCTATTCAGGTTACAGTGTCTTTAAGGATAAATTCCCATGAGGTAATGGTTACATTTCTATTTGAGAGAAACAGGGTTATGATAGTAACCTAACGTTTTATGCTTTCAGGACTGCCTTATCTTGGTGAAAGTGAAGGAACAAAGATGGAATCTGTTTACATTAAACAGGAGGAGGTTGTGGAACTGGCACCTATCTGCATTAAACAGGAGATGCCTGAACTGGAGCCTGTCCACATTAAAGAAGAGACTGAACTAGAGCCTGTCCACATTAAAGAAGAAGAGACTGAACTGGAGCCTGTCCACATGAAAGAAGAGACTGAACTGGAGCCTGTCCACATGAAAGAAGAAGAGACTGAACTGGAGCCTGTCCACATTAAAGAAGAGACTGAACTGGAGCCTGTCCACATGAAAGAAGAAGAGACTGAACTGGAGCCTGTCCACATGAAAGAAGAAGAGACTGAACTGGAGCCTGTCCACATGAAAGAAGAAGAGACTGAACTGGAGCCTGTCCACATGAAAGAAGAAGAGACTGAACTGGAACCTGTCCACATGAAAGAAGAAGAGACTGAACTGGAGCCTGTCCACATTAAAGAAGAGACTGAACTGGAGCCTGTCCACATTAAAGAAGAGACTGAACTGGAGCCTGTCCACATGAAAGAAGAAGAGACTGAACTGGAGCCTGTCCACATTAAAGAAGAGACTGAACTGGAGCCTGTCCACATTAAAGAAGAGACTGAACTGGAGCCTGTCCACATTAAAGAGGAAGAGACTGAACTGGAGCCTGTCCACATTAAACAAGAGGAGACTGAACTGGAGCCTGTCCACATTAAAGAAAAGACTGAACTGGAGTCTTTCTGCATTGAAGAGGAGTCTATTGACTTGCTGTTTAAGGATTCAGAAAACATATCCCTGCCAAAGATATCACATCAATGTACTGAATGTGGGAAGAACTTCAGTCAGTTAAGAAGCCTAAAAAGACACCAGAGAATTCATACTGGAGAGAAGCTGCATCACTGCAGTGACTGTGGGAAGAGCTTCAGTCAGTCAGGACACCTAAAATCACACCAGCGAACTCACACTGGAGAGAAGCCGCATCACTGTTCTGACTGTGGGAAGAGCTTCATTCGGTTAGGAAGCCTAAAACAACACCAGCGAATTCACACTGGAGAGAAGCCATATCGCTGTTCTGAATGTGGAGATTGCTTCAGTATGTCAGGAAGCCTAAAAAGACACCAGCGAATTCACAGTGGAAAGAAGCCGTATCATTGTGTTAAATGTGGGAAGAGTTTCAGTCTGTCAGGAAACCTAAAAAGACACCAGAGAATTCACGCTGGAGAGAGGCCGCATCACTGCTCTGACTGTGGGAAGAGCTTCAGTCAGTTAGGACACCTAAAATCACACCAGCAAACTCACACTGGAGAGAAGCCACATCACTGCTTTGACTGTGGGAAGAGCTTCAGGCGGTAAGGAAGCTTAAAAAACACAGGTGAATTCACACAGGAGAGAAGCTGTATCACTGCCCTGATGGTGGGAAGCGTTTCATTCAGTTAGGAAGCCTAAAACAACACCAGCAAATTCACACTGGAGAGAAGCCGTATCACTGCACTAAATGTGGGAAGAGTTTCAGTCTGTCAGGAAACCTAAAAACACACCAGCAAATTCACAGTGGAAAGAAGCTGTATCACTGTACAAAATGTGGCAATACATTTGCTTTCTGTGGTTAAGTGAAAAGACATAAATACCAGTTTTGAAAATGCAGATGAAGCTGATAGAAATCAATATTCCAGGCAGTGTTACAATGGTCCTTGTTTTCGGTCCTTCCAGTCCAGGTCTTTGCTTCAACCAGATTGTAGATTAATGAATCAACCTTCTTATAAATCATTCAGGACCTAATTGGAAGCGAGGGCCACTGCTTTATACCAATCAAAACTGAGTGTGATGCTCCAGTGATATTTTTTGAAAGGAATCCTGTCTATGTGCCAGCCTAAGGGTGTTTAATCATGCTTTAGCATAAATGTGAGAATGAGTGTGTGCCAAAGCAGCTGTGCTTGCATTTTAATCAGTAGTATAAGTAGGCTATGACTACCTGCAACCTTTATGAATTGTGTATGAACCTGAATATGGTTATTATTATGGGGGGTATCAATTTCATTAATAGGGGTAATGAATACTACATGAATAACATTATGAATAAGGGCCGGCATGACGACATGAATAGGCCACTGCGGTCGCGCAGACATGGTTAAGGTTTGAATGAAAGTCCTGTTTACAGTCGGTTTTACAAGCAGCTCAAAAGGGAGGTAACATCCCACCAATATGCATTTTTATGTGTGGTCGGATTGGCAGGCTCATCAAACCATGTGAATGGGGTAGCATTTGGCTGAATACTTTTTGAGATACAGAGTGGCAAAAAGCAGCATTTTTTTAATATACCTGTATCTCAAAAAGTATATCAAATTAAGGAACCACACTTGGCATACACATAGTCCCAGGGGTGTAGATGTGCAGCGGGGTATTAATATTTTTTGGGGATCCTAGTTTTACAGAAACTGAACCCCAAAGATAACGGTCTGACGTCACTGCTGCCTGACTTTGTTGCTAGGCAGGGACTTGCGACTGTTCCATTGCACAGAATAGGGAGACATGGAATATATAGTTCAGCACACACGGGTCACATCTGCGTTTCTGTCTGGATTAAAACTGGTAATCAGTGATAATATTTTTGTATTTGTTTGTGCCTTCAACACTGTGGAAACTAATAATAATTTGTTAATTTATGAAATACTATTTTCATTTTCCCCTCTCTCTTTTGTTGTTCTGGTACGATCCAGGAGTTCAATGATACCGTTCCATTCCATAAACAAATCTATGCTGCTGTCAGTATGAAAACTGTTAAGAACTTCTCTGTGCTATTAAATAATAAAATGAAAGTGACCCTGTGTGTAGTGTTACTTATTATACAGTTGAATTAAACTGGTGGGGGCGCAGCCTCTAGCATGTATCTAGTGCAGCAATTGCAAGCAATGACACTGTTACAGTACAGATTTCTTTCAGAGGTACTGATGTGCACATTTAGCAAAGTTGAACAATGACAAAATGTTAGTTGACAACAAGACATGAATGATAGATAACAAGCTCCTATCTACAGTTTTTAAAAGAATATTCTGAAATGAAAAGGGAAATACAATTGACTCGAGAAGCTGTTTTGGATTATTACAGTAATTACATGGTTATTTGTGCACTGTAATCTAAAGAGCAAAAATATATTTTAAAAAGAAACAAATGGGGGGGGCTGTGTCTTCATTTTATTTTAGTAACAGGTTAAATAACTGAAGGTATAGTAATTGCCCTGTTTATTGTTCAATAGAAATGTCTTCATAAAAATAGGGTTACAGCTCAGTAGAGGAGGGAAGTCTTTACCCTGGGTTCACACAGTGAAGTAGTGAAGGGTCCTTGAATAACACACCATATTGAGCGTGGCCTGATCAGGAATTGACAAATCTTGAGATAAGCAAAACATACAATGCAGCAAGGGAGAGAATCTCATTGACACGGCCATTTGGACACACTCCATATACAGAGGCTTGCTGCTATTGGATTTCATTTGGACACACTCCATATACAGAGGCTTGCTGATAGTCGATTTCATTTTGACACACTCCACATACAGAGGCTTGCTGATTGTCGATTTCATTTTGACACACTCCACATACAGAGGCTTGCTGATAGTCGATTTCATTTTGACACACTCCACATACAGAGGCTTGCTGATAGTCGATTTCATTTTGACACACTCCGCATACAGAGGCTTGCTGATAGTCGATTTCATTTGGACACACTCCACATACAGAGGCTTGCTGATAGTCGATTTCATTTTGACACACTCCACATACAGAGGCTTGCTGATAGTCGATTTCATTTTAACACACTCCACATACAGAGGCTTGCTGATAGTCGATTTCATTTTGACACACTCCATATACAGAGGCTTGCTGATAGTTGATTTCATTTTGATACACTCCATATAGAGAGGCTTGCTGCTATTCAATTTCATTTGGACACACTCCATATACAGAGGCTTGCTGATAGTCGATTTCATTTTGACACACTCCACATACAGAGGCTTGCTGATAGTTGATTTCATTTTGATACACTCCATATAGAGAGGCTTGCTGCTATTTGATTTCATTTTGACACACTCCACATACAGAGGCTTGCTGATAGTCGATTTCATTTTGACACACTCCACATACAGAGGCTTGCTGATAGTCGATTTCATTTTGACACACTCCACATACAGAGGCTTGCTGATAGTCGATTTCATTTTCACACA
>NW_026708297.1:25000-27500 GCF_902713425.1 Acipenser ruthenus
TGACACACACACACACAGATACTGACACACACACACACAGAGGTACTGCCACACACACACACACACCCAGGTACTGACACACACACACACAGACGGAGGTACTGACACACACACACACAGGTACTGTCACACACACACACACACACACAGAGGTACTGACACACACTCAGACACACACACACAGGTACTGACACACACACACAGATACTGACACACACACACAGAGGTACTGAAACACACACACACACACACAGAGGTACTGACACACACACACACACACACACACACAGGTACTGACACACACACACACACACGGAGGTACTGACACACACACACACAGGAACTGACACACACACACACACACACATAGGTACTGACACACACACACACATACACACAGAGGTACTGACACACACACACACACACACACAAAGGTACTGACACACAAACACAGAGGTACTGACACACACTCACACACACACACAAAGGTACTTACACACACACACGGAGGTACTGACACACACACACTCACACACAGATACTGACACACAGTCACACACACACAGGTACTGACACACACACGCACACACCCAGGTACTGACACACACACACAGAGAGGTACTGACACACACACACACACAGAGGTACTGACACACACGCACACACCCAGGTACTGACACACACACACACACAGGTACTGACACAGACACACACAGACACACAGGGGTACTGACACACACACACACACACACACACACACACATACACACAGAGGTACTGACACACAGTCACACACACACAGGTACTGACACACACACGCACACACCCAGGTACTGACACACACACACAGAGAGGTACTGACACACACACACACACAGAGGTACTGACACACACGCACACACCCAGGTACTGACACACACACACACACAGGTACTGACACAGACACACACAGACACACAGGGGTACTGACACAGACACACACAGACACACAGAGGTACTGACACACAAACACACACCCAGGTACTGACACACACACACACACACACACAGAGGTACTGACACACACTCAGACACACACACACAGGGAACTGACACACACACACACACAGATACTGACACACACACACAGAGGTACTGAAACACACACACACACACACAGAGGTTCTGACACACACACACACACACACACCCAGGTACTGACACACAGACACACACAGGTACTGACACAGACACACACAGACACACAGGGGTACTGACACACACACACACACACACACACAGGTACTGACACACACACACACACACACACACACACAGGTACTGACACACACACACACACACACACACACACACACAGGTACTGACACAGACACACAGAGGTACTGACACACACACACACACACCCAGATACTGACACACACACACACACACGGAGGTACTGACACACACACACACACACACACACAGGAACTGAGACACACACACACACACACACACAGAGGTACTGACACACAAACACACACACACAGAGGTACTGACACAAACACACACACACAGGAACTGAGACACACACACACACAGAGGTACTGACACACAAACACACACACAGAGGTACTGACACACACACACACACACACACTGACACACACACACAGGTACTGACACACACACACACAGGTACTGACACACACACCACACACACACAGAGGTACTGACACACACACACACACACACACACACACAGAGGTACTGACACACACACACACACACACACCCAGGTACTGACACACACACACACGGAGGTACTGACACACACACACACACACACAGAGGTACTGACACACACACACACGCACACACACACAGGTACTGACACACACACACACACACGGAGGTACTGACATACACACACACACACACACACACACAGAGGTACTGACACACACACACACACACACGCACACACAGAGGTACTGACACACACACACACACACAGACGTACTGACACACACACAGAGGTACTGACACAGACACACACACACAGGTACTGACACACACACACACACACAGGTACTGACACACACACACACAGAGGTACTGACACACACACACACACACACAGGTGCTGACACACACACACACACACAGGTGCTGACACACACACACACATACACACACAGGTACTGACAGACACACACACACAGGGGTACTGACACACACACACTGACACACACACACACACACAGAGGTACTGACACACACACACACACACACACAGGTACTGACACACACACACACAGATACTGACACACACACACACACAGGTACTGACACACACACACACACACACAGAGGTACTGACACACACACACACACACACACACAGGTACTGACACACACACACACAGATACTGACACACACACACACAGAGGTACTGACACACACACACACACACACAGGTACGGACACACACACACACACACAGAGGTACTGACACAC
>NW_026708297.1:32500-76337 GCF_902713425.1 Acipenser ruthenus
TATCCAATTTTAAATAACTTTAGCATAACAGAGGCAGAACATAAGAGTTTCCAAATGAGAGGTTTCCCCATTCAGCCCATCTTGCTCGTTTGGTTGTTAGTAGCTTATTGATCCCAGAATCTCATCAAGCAGCTTCTTGAAGGATCCCAGGGTGTCAGCTTCAACAACATTACTGGGGAGTTGGTTCCAAACCCTCACAATTCTCTGTGTAAAAAAGTGTCTCCTATTTTCTGTTCTGAATGCCCCTTTATCTAATCTCCATTTGTGACCCCTGGTCCTTGTTTCTTTTTTCAGGTTGAAAAAGTCCCCTGGGTCAACATTGTCAATACCTTTTAGGATTTTGAATGTTTGAATCAGATCGCCGCGTAGTCTTCTTTGTTCAAGACTGAACAGATTCAATTCTTTGAGCCTGTCTGCATACGACATGCCTTTTAAACCCGGGATAATTCTGGTTGCTCTTCTTTGCACATTACTTCCCTTGATTTAAATTCGACACTTCTCACAATATATCCGAGCATCTCGTTGGCCTTTTTTATAGCTTCCCCACATTTCCTCAGGTTGAAGCTGTGATTAAAGGTATTGAAAGCGGTCTCTCTCTCTGGGGTTCCCCTGTATCAGTGGTGTGGGGTTTCCTCTGGTTGAAGCTGTGATTAAAGGTATTGAAAGCGGTCTCTCTCTCTGGGGTTCCCCTGTATCAGTGGTGTGGGGTTTCCTCGGGTTGAAGCTGTGATTAAAGGTATTGAAAGCGGTCTCTCTCTGGGGTTCCCCTGTATCAGTGGTGTGGGGTTTCCTCTGGTTGAAGCTGTGATTAAAGGTATTGAAAGCGGTCTCTCTCTGGGGTTCCCCTGTATCAGTGGTGTGGGGTTTCCTCGTGTTGAAGCTGTGATTAAAGGTATTGAAAGGGGTCCCTACCCTGGAGTCCCACTCGTTGAGGGTCTTGACGTTGATGAAGGACACTTCCCCGTTGGCTCCGGTCATCACACCATCGTGTTCACAGCGAACGATCAGATCGATATCCTCCCCCAGCTTCCAACGCCGGTACCTGAAACACAGAGACACACAGGGGTCAACAAGGCTGAACACACACACACACACACACACACACACACACACACACACACACACACACACACACACACAGGGGTCAACAAGGCTGAACAAACACACACACACACACACACACACACAAACACAGGGGTCAACAAGGCTGAACAAACACACACACACACACACACACACACACAAACACAGGGGTCAACAAGGCTGAACACACACACACACACACACACACACACACACAGGGGTCAACAAGGCTGAACACACACACACACATACACAGGGGTCAACAAGGCTGAACAAACACACACACACACACACACACACACACAAACACAGGGGTCAACAAGGCTGAACACACACACACACACACACACACACACACACACACAGGGGTCAACAAGGCTGAACACACACACACACACACACAGGGGTCAACAAGACTGAACACACACACACACACACACACACAGGGGTCAACAAGGCTGAACACACACACACACACACACACACACACACACACACACAGGGGTCAACAAGGCTGAACACACACACACACACACACAGGGGTCAACAAGACTGAACACACACACACACACACACACAGGGGTCAACAAGGCTGAACACACACACACACACACACAGGGATCAACAAGGCTGAACACACACATACACAGGGGTCAACAAGGCTGAACACACACACACACAGGGATCAACAAGGCTGAACACACACACACACACACACACACACAGGGGTCAACAAGGCTGAACACACACACAGGGATCAACAAGGCTGAACACACACACACACACACACACACACACAGGGGTCAACAAGGCTGAACACACACACACACACACACACACACACAGGGATCAACAAGGCTGAACACACACACACAGGGATCAACAAGGCTGAACACACACACACACACACACACACACACACACAGGGATCAACAAGGCTGAACACACACACACAGGGATCAACAAGGCTGAACACACACACACACACACACAGGGATCAACAAGGCTGAACACACACACACAGGGATCAACAAGGCTGAACGCACACACACACACACACACACACAGGGGTCAACAAGGCTGAACAGACACACACACACACACACAGGGATCAACAAGGCTGAACACACACACACACACACACAGGGGTCAACAAGGCTGAACACACACACACACACACACGGAACAACAAGGCTGAACACACACACACAGGGATCAACAAGGCTGAACACACACACACACACACACAGGGATCAACAAGGCTGAACACACACATACACACACACACACACAGGGGTCAACAAGGCTGAACACACACACACACACACACACACACAGGGGTCAACAAGGCTGAACACACACACACAGGGATCAACAAGGCTGAACACACACACACACACAGGGGTCAACAAGGCTGAACACACACACACACACACACACAGGGATCAACAAGGCTGAACACACACACACACACAGGGATCAACAAGGCTAAACACACACACACACACACACAGGGATCAACAAGGCTGAACACACACACACACACACACACACACAGGGATCAACAAGGCTGAACACACACACACAGGGATCAACAAGGCTGAACACACACACACACACACACACAGGGATCAACAAGGCTGAACACACACACACACACAGGGATAAACAAGGCTGAACACACACACACACACACACAGGGGTCAACAAGGCTGAACACACACACAGGGATCAACAAGGCTGAACACACACACACACACACACACACACACAGGGGTCAACAAGGCTGAACACACACACACACACACACACACACACAGGGATCAACAAGGCTGAACACACACACACAGGGATCAACAAGGCTGAACACACACACACACACACACACACACACACACACAGGGATCAACAAGGCTGAACACACACACACAGGGATCAACAAGGCTGAACACACACACACACACACACAGGGATCAACAAGGCTGAACACACACACACAGGGATCAACAAGGCTGAACGCACACACACACACACACACACACAGGGGTCAACAAGGCTGAACAGACACACACACACACACACAGGGATCAACAAGGCTGAACACACACACACACACACACAGGGGTCAACAAGGCTGAACACACACACACACACACACGGAACAACAAGGCTGAACACACACACACAGGGATCAACAAGGCTGAACACACACACACACACACACAGGGATCAACAAGGCTGAACACACACATACACACACACACACACAGGGGTCAACAAGGCTGAACACACACACACACACACACACACACAGGGGTCAACAAGGCTGAACACACACACACAGGGATCAACAAGGCTGAACACACACACACACACAGGGGTCAACAAGGCTGAACACACACACACACACACACACAGGGATCAACAAGGCTGAACACACACACACACACAGGGATCAACAAGGCTAAACACACACACACACACACACAGGGATCAACAAGGCTGAACACACACACACACACACACACACACAGGGATCAACAAGGCTGAACACACACACACAGGGATCAACAAGGCTGAACACACACACACACACACACACACAGGGGTCAACAAGGCAGAACACACACACACACACACACACAGGGGTCAACAAGGCTGAACACACACACACAGGGGTCAACAAGGCTGAACACACACACACACACACACACACACACACAGGGATCAACAAGGCTGAACACACACACACACACACAGGGATCAACAAGGCTGAACACACACACACACAGGGTTCAACAAGGCTGAACACACACACACACAGGGATCAACAAGGCTGAACACACACACACACACACACACACAGGGATCAACAAGGCTGAACACACACACACACACACACACAGGGGTCAACAAGGCTGAACACACACACACACACACACACACACACACACAGGGGTCAACAAGGCAGAACACACACACACAGGGGTCAACAAGGCTGAACACACACACACACACACACAGGGATCAACAAGGCTGAACACACACACACACAGGGATAAACAAGGCTGAACACACACACACACACACAGGGGTCAACAAGGCTGAACACACACACACACACACACACACACACACAGGGGTCAACAAGGCTGAACACACACACACACACACACAGGGATCAACAAGGCTGAATGAACACATACACACACACACACACACAGGGGTCAACAAGGCTGAACACACACACACACACACACACACACAGGTACTGACACACACACACACTTATGTGTTGCTAATTGGTAGATATGCATATTTCAACATTACAAAAGCCAATCAAATCGCAAGAAAGCTTAAAGCGGGCGGAGCTCATTTGCATACAAACTCTAGATTTAGCGGCCATTTAAATATTTAGCTAAATGTTCAATCTACCTAAGAGATTTAAGATGTATTTAAATATTTAGCTAACTGTTAAATGTTGTAACTAGATTTCTAAATGATATCTGAATGCACACATTTATAAAAAGCTGTATTTATTTTCTCCTCATTTCTGGCAGCCCATACTAACGGCGCTCGGAACTTTGGCATTTTTAAATCCTAACGGTCTCTGCTCAGCGGAGTGGAATGTTCAGGAGCCGGTTGCCTAGCAGCGTCTCCGCCTCCTTCTCTGCCCCGCCCCCTCTCTCCCTCTCTCGTTGCTCCAGCTAGGAGTTCACATTCAGCTTCCTTAGATTATATAGCGCCATTCTATACTAACTTTTACAAATGAGCTTATTGGAGGCTTCGTGTTTTTAAGATGGTTCAGGTGCAGTCCGGGCAGACTGACTGCAGCATCATTACAGTATACCGCACTGCGCTCGGCTTTGTGTGGAGGCTGATACACAAAATAATGAACGACTGGTAAAGAAATCACATGGATTGCTTTTTAATGCTAAATGTGTATCTGGTATTCTAAGTATTACCTACAATTAATTACTCAGCTATATTCATATTCAGAATGTGATACAGTATTAAGACAGGGTCCAGTATTAGAAATAAATAAACACGCTTTAAGAGAAACAGCAGTGATGTTTATTGCCCATTCCCATCCATTCTCTAGATGTTTCTACATTGTGGTTGCAATCCACAGGGACAAGGGACTCAGCAATGTTAAATAAAAAACTAGAGCCCACAATTAACCAATATAGAAAGGAAGGGGGGAGAAATGTATTGCCTGCGTGCAGCACCTTCCACTTTCCTCTATTAAATGTCATTTGCCATGTGTCTGCCCAGTTCTGAATGCTGTCGAGATCATTTTGAAGGACCTTTGCTGCTGCAACAGTGTTTGCCACTCCTCCTGTTTTAGTGTCACTTGTTATTGATTTATTTATATAAATGTGTGTTTTGTTGTTCAGCTCTTTATTATTATTTCTCATCTCGAGTGTGGTTTGATGGATTTGCTTCACTGGACCCCCCTAAACTACTTTCTCTCTTTCCTCTATGGAACTATACGAGCGAAACTCCCCCCCCCCCTGTTGCTTAGCAACCGCGTCTCCCGTTCCACGGCTCTGCTTGCCAGCGGCTCGCTGCTTGATCTCCCCGCCCTGCCAATCATCTCCTGCCTTTATAAATGCGGAGGAATATTGTGAGAGGGAGAGCCGGACTTGTGAAGGAGATTCCGCGCTGCAGACTGGAGCTGGAACGCGGAGAGACTTTATAACTTCGTGTCGCACACCAGGAAGGCTGTGTGTGACCGGGAGGGGATCATTTCCAACACGGGGTGCAGCGTGCTGGGGTTCCCCGGTCAGGGAGCCTCTTAGTTTATTGTTAACGTTGTGTGCTTTATTTGATAGCTGTGCCGCTCCTGCAGCAAGGAGTCCTCTGTGTTTATTTGTTATATTATATTTTATTCTGGCGTGCACGCAGCTGTTTTATATATTCATTTTAAATAGATTGGGGTGGAAATTGGTACCGTGTACTTTATAAATGTAATGTAGTTTGTAACGAGACCATTCAACTGCTGACGTTGTTGTCTACTTTGTATGTATCACAAAAGAACAGAATTGCTGAACTGGCTAATTAACTTTACTATAAGAAACTGATAGATCCAAGTACTTGATATAAACTGCAATCATATAATCTGTGGTAATTAGTTTAATTAACTTCACTATATGAAACTGATAGATTTAGAGTTTGTTTTATTGTATTATCCTTATATATATATATATATATATATAATCTACTAGACAGTTATTAGACTGTGAAGTGAAGGTGGCATTGTTATATGGTTTACATTATTGTTAATGTGCTTGAGATTTTTAAAACAATTACTAATAAAAACTTGTAAAGATTATTTTTGGTATATGATTGCTTGGTTTCTCCTGGATAAAAGAGTTTGTGTGGGAACCAACCACTCGACGTCCTTGTCCTCAATAAACACAAGGTGGCGTAGTCAAATTATTAACATAAATGTAGCTATATGTATATAAAGACCTGCTACACAAGAAACCAACCGTTTGCTAAACTATTTAAGGACCAAGCGTTTTTTTGGCTGTATTTGACTCTCTTCCTATAACAATGCACTAAACATCAATTTGTTACAGTCTCATCTTGGAATGGGTGTCCTTGTTTTCAGGACACTCTGGGGAACGTTATAGCTTCTCTTAAATAATCTGTCAAAGCCGTCTGGCAAGGCAAGCTGTGGCTTTCAATTTGAAATTTCAGTATGATGTGGTGTTGACACAATCTCGGTCCTTAAAGGGTTAAGAGCCAAACACACTGACCAATTGCGCCACAGGAATTTTCTGCGGGATACGAGGTAAAAAATCACGCGCCTTGACAGGTTGCATTCCTGAAACTGACAGCTCGGCACCGTTGGTTGTGCTTGATAGGAAATGGTGTTGTTGGAGTCGGGGTATAGCTCAGCGGTAGAGCATTTGACTGCTGATCAAGAGATCCCAGGTTCAAATCCGAATACCCCCTTTTTTATTTAAATTAAAATACAAGTTGCATTATAGAATTTTTCTTTTCAGCTGCAAAGGTACAAACAAGTAACAAATAGTGTTTTAAAGACAGCAACAAGGTACGGACGGGGATTGAACCCGTGATCTTCGGTTTACGAGACCGACGCCTTACCACTTGGCCACCGCACCCTTCATGACTGCAAATGAAATCGGAAGCTTGGACTCTATTGAGAAGGCTGCCCGGAAAGACAATCTGTCTCGAAACCAACCTTACAGTTAACAGCTGAATGCCAAGGATGGGCAAAATAGTCTCGGAAACACTTTAAATACAAAACATTGGTCTCCATATTTATTTAAAATACAAATAGAAAATAGGTTGCCAGACATGTATTTTAAATAGGAATGAGTAAATACTATTTTGCAAATAGTATTTTTTTAAAAACACTTGACACCATCATCTACCGGCTGTAGTATACACCCATTTTTTATTTATTGTTTTCATAATAATGAACTGAAAGTTTCAGTACTGCCTCAGTCCACAAGCCTGTCAGTAACCGTATTTTGATCCAAAAGAACTGGTACTTCTATAGCAATAATTACAATAGTTTTAGGCTGTCTTTGAAAATGAATTACTCTGGAGTTAAGAATCGTACATCTTTTACCAGAAACATTTTGATTTACATTAAATGGATTTCATATTAGAGTGAAGCTATGGTCGCATTGCTGAGTAAGGAATGACCATAAAACAAGGCACATGCTAATTCTGAGGACACACTCGTTTTAGGTGTTAACCCTATTATTTGCAGCAGCAGCGATGCAATTTTAAAGCTTTTCACCATTTTTCAACTTTTTATTTACTTAAAACAAAAATGCAGTTTCTGCTCAATTTGTAATAATGCAGTACTTGTTATATGATCCTGACACTAATCGTAATATAATCAGAGCCTTCTGAGGACACAGACGCCGTTACCCACAGTAACGGCGTACATCTTTTACCAGAAACATTTTGTTTTACAGCTTTCTTTGCCGCCCACTTTCTTCCAGTTTTCAGCACAGGTGCTGCCTCCCTTACGCATTTGTCGCGTGACTCTACTAATGTCATTTCCAGTCTGACCTTGGTGCACTTAAACTCCTCGGTTAGAGCGGATGCTGGTAGCTGCAGTATATAAATACATCAAAAAGATTATTTAAATAGAACAAAATAGAAAATAAATGAGTCTAAAGTTATAAAAACATGCCTTCCAGTTTCAATATCAAGAGAGGTTAACCAGTCAAATAACTAAGTCAATAAACTAACATTAAAAGTAACACATTTCAACACACATTTTCATAAGCACGCAGGCTCCCGTATGGTTACGTGCACGCAGGACTCATACACATTACATACAGTGACTGTGTTCAGCAGAGTCTGTTGTGTGGGTTGCAATGAAGATTCGGAAGCAGTTTCAATTGCCTTTAGTATTAAGTTGGAATCTAGAGTTACTTCACAACTAGATAAATTCCATCAATGTTTAAATGGTTCTGATATTCATAGTTGTTGTTTTCAAATGCACACAATATCATGAGATCAGTTAAAGTCTTATCTTGTTTCAGTTGTTCAAAGTCGAATTGTTTGTATTTTTAATCTTAGCAATGTGTTACATTGTATTGACTGTTTTTTCCTTCTGTTTCCATGTAGATATTTCCTATACAAATATGGTATTTTACTTGAAACCTAAAGTCTGTGATATAATACTTATTCTGGAGATGTGATCGTTGGAATGAAGTTGGTCTTCTCTAACACACAGAGCTGCAGTTGGTCTTCTCTGTAACACAGAGCTGCGGTTGGTCTTCTCTGTAACACAGAGCTGCGGTTGGTCTTCTCTGTAACACAGAGCTGCGGTTGGTCTTCTCTGTAACACAGAGCTGCGGTTGGTCTTCTCTGTAACACAGAGCTGCGGTTGGTCTTCTCTGTAACACAGAGCTGCGGTTGGTCTTCTCTGTAACACAGAGCTGCGGTTGGTCTTCTCTGTAACACAGAGCTGCGGTTGGTCTTCTCTGTAACACAGAGCTGCGGTTGGTCTTCTCTGTAACACAGAGCTGCGGTTGGTCTTCTCTGTAACACAGAGCTGCGGTTGGTCTTCTCTGTAACACAGAGCTGCGGTTGGTCTTCTCTGTAACACAGAGCTGCGGTTGGTCTTCTCTGTAACACAGAGCTGCGGTTGGTCTTCTCTGTAACACAGAGCTGCGGTTGGTCTTCTCTGTAACACAGAGCTGCGGTTGGTCTTCTCTGTAACAGAGCTGCAGTTGGTCTTCTCTGTAACACAGAGCTGCGGTTGGTCTTCTCTGTAACACAGAGCTGCGGTTGGTCTTCTCTGTAACACAGAGCTGCGGTTGGTCTTCTCTGTAACACAGAGCTGCGGTTGGTCTTCTCTGTAACACAGAGCTGCGGTTGGTCTTCTCTGTAACACAGAGCTGCGGTTGGTCTTCTCTGTAACACAGAGCTGCGGTTGGTCTTCTCTGTAACACAGAGCTGCGGTTGGTCTTCTCTGTAACACAGAGCTGCGGTTGGTCTTCTCTGTAACAGAGCTGCAGTTGGTCTTCTCTGTAACAGAGCTGCAGTTGGTCTTCTCTGTAACAGAGCCTCAGTTGGATGTGGAGTCGATATCTAGGGAGGATGTCTGCATTACAGTGCTTCGAATGGAGCCCCATTCAAATCAAAGATAAAGAAGCTCACGCTTGTTTTTATTTAAATATAGCGCCCAAGAGGAGTTTACTTTGGTGATCCAATCCCTTCCAGGTAAAACAGGAAGCGAATCCCTGACTGAAATCAGTCCTTGCATTGGCTTACAGTTTGAATGACGCTAACTTTTACACAGCAATGTGTGTCATTAACACAGGTAGCTCCCCCTCCACCATGCAGAGAGATAGAACAGGATTCGTAAGATGTAGAATGAAACTTCATTCTGTTCTAACTTTAGTTATATTGATCATAGAAGGAAAAACACGTTATACAACAATTAAAGTAAAACAATTTAAGAATTATTTTCACTTTAAACTTATTTAAATGCAATAAACCTTTCAATTTTATTGGGAAAACACACTTAAACAACTCTTAAACTTGCATGTGCAAGATTAGTAATTGAAATAATAAAACCAATTGATCAGTAAGTTTTACTTCTGTTACATTTCAATCTAATAGTTTTAGTAAATCTAAAACCCAGAGATTGTTAAAACAAGTTAATATTATACCCCCGTAAAGGCTTTTTTTTTCAATTCACTTTTAGATAAGGAAATTAGGAATTATATTCACATTAATGTTCAGTGTTTCATGATAATTCATTTCATGGGAGAGTGATGACAGCTCGTGTCCACCAGGTGTCACACTTCTTAAGAAAGTTGTGTATTTGCTTTCAGACAGTCTTAATTTAAAGATAAGAATCAGCTCTGTTTGTTTATACCAGACAGGCAGGGCAGCACAGCAGGGAATCTAAACTATTCTCCAATGGAAATCTTTACCACCCTGTTACTAATATCTAGTCCTTTGAAGTAGATCTAGAGAACGTTATGGGGAAGGAAGACAAACTTAATTAACATCCCAGCATCTGAAGTCTCAGTTTAAGATTTGAAATGTAATTTTACAAAGAACATTCAATTACAACTAGGAATTTCTCACACACCCTTTATATACAGAGACAATGGAAAACGCACAGGATCTCAAACTCAATGAAACTCTCTCTAAATAGCTAAGCTTGCCTTAATATGTACTGTAAGGTCATTCTAATGATAGCATACTAATAAAAAATACAAGCAAACAAGCCATATTTTACCCAAAGGGAATAAACAGCTAATGGTGATTCCACAAAAGCACCAGCTCTGTTACTGTCAAACAGTCTGAGGCAACTTCATCCTGCAGATTGTTTCGATCAATTATTCATAAACTTTACAAACTATGAATGTAGTAATAATGGTAATGTTGCAGCATGTAGGTTCTGCAGATTTTTAACACATGCAAAATGTTCAAATAGTTTGCTTGCAAACCTTTCATGTTTTACAGTATATTTATACAGCTCTACTACTGTGGGGACGTCATAATAATTGGATATACACATTTTTATTCAAATTCATTCAAAACCAACACAGCATTTGCTGCAGTGCAAGGTTTGCACCACTTGAAATAAAACACATAATTAAAAAGCACAACATTGCTTCACAGCTTGTGTTTGCACTGGTGCAATAGCTTAGAGGCCATTCTAGTTAGATGAAGCACACATTGCTGCCACACCCATGAAGATATTCTTAGTTTTCATTTATTTTAAACAATTCAATCCTTTATCTTATGCTGTACTCACCCACACTGGTACAGTAATGCCATTTGCAGCTCAAATACATCAAATTACATTAAAAATGATGTATGTTATTGGCAGCTTAATGTGTTGGGTTCATATCACACATATAAGTAGAATGACCCTGTAACTGTCTTAAATCCACAGCATGATGAGCGAGATTCATTTTTAATTCAGGGGCAGGAGTGGAGCTGAATCCCAGGGTTCTTCAGTTCATTCTGAAAGAATTATTATTATTTATTTCTTAGCAGACGCCCTTATCCAGGGCGACTTACAATTGTTACAAGATATCACATTTTTACATACAATTACCCATTTATACAGTTGGGTTTTTACTGGAGCAATCTAGGTAAAGTACCTTGCTCAAGGGTACAGCAGCAGTGTCCACCACCTGGGATTGAACCCACGACCCTCTGGTCAAGAGTCCAGCGCCCTAACCACTACTCCACACTGCAGAATGGGTCTGTCTCCTTGAGTTTGACACGCTCCCCTTCTCAGTGTCTCTGGATCATGCTGGCTCTCACTCCTGGGGACCCCCTTCATTTATTGCAGGGTGAGAGAGAGACAAGGAATCAGACAGCTCTCCACGCACTCAAACAAGCAGGGTGGAGAGGTGAGGGACTGGGAGGGAGGGAGGCTGGCTCCAGTGTGAATTCGCTGGTGTCTTTTTAGGTCTCCTAACTGACAGAAGCTCTTCTCACAGTCAGAACAGTGATACGGCTTCTCTCCAGTGTGAATTCGCAAGCGTGTTTTTAGGTTTCCTAACTGACTGAAGCTCTTCCCACAGTCAGCACAGTGATACGGCTTCCCTCCAGTGTGAATTCTCTGGTGTCTTTCTAGGGCTCCTAACCGACGGAAGCTCTTCTCACAGTCAGAGCACTGATACGGCTTCTCTCCAGTGTGAATTCGCAAGTGTGTTTTTAGGTTTCCTGACTCATTGAATCTCTCCCCACATTCAAAACAGTAATACGGCTTCTCTCCAGTGTGAATTCTCTGGTGTCTTTTTAGGTCTCCTAACTGACGAAAGCTCTTCTCACAGTCAGAACAGTGATACGGCTTCTCTCCAGTGTGAATTCGCAAGTGTGTTTTTAGGTTTCCTGACTCATTGAATCTCTCCCCACATTCAAAACAGTAATACGGCTTCTCTCCAGTGTGAATTCTCTGGTGTCTTTTTAGGTTTCCTAACTGACGGAAGCTCTTCCCACAGTCAGCACAGTGATATGGCTTCCCTCCAGTGTGAATTCTCTGGTGTATTTTTAGGTATCCTAATGAACTGAAGCTCTTCTCACATTCAGTACATTGCTGTGATATCTGTGGCTGGGATATGTTTTCTGAATCCTTAAACAAGTCAATAGATTCTTCTTCAATGTGGACAGGCTGCAGTTCAATCTTTTCTAATTTAATGTGGACAGGCTCCAGTTCAGTCTCTTCTTTCATGTGGACATGCTCCAGTTCAGTCTCTTCATCAATGTGGACAGGCTGCAGTTCAATCTTTTCTAATTTAATGTGGACAGGCTCCAGTTCAGTCTCTTCTTTCATGTGGACAGGCTCCAGTTCAGTCTCTTCTTTAATGTGGACAGGCTCCAGTTCAGTCTCTTCTTTAATGTGAACAGGCTCCAGTTCGGTCTCGTCTTTAATGTGGACAGGCTCCAGTTCGGTCTCTTCTTTAATGTGGACAGGCTCCAGTTCGGTCTCTTCTTTAATGTGGACAGGCTCCAGTTCAGTCTCTTCTTTAAAGTGGACAGGCATCTCCTGTTTAATGTAATCTTTTTCCTTGGCTTTCACCTGGATAAGACAGTCCTGGAAGCAGAAAATAACATTTAAGTGTTACAATCTGTTCTCTATTGGTGTGTTTACTCTTAGGACTTGGACCTGAACTGGCAGGTTTGATGAGATTGAAAGATTTGTATAATTGAGCCCCCAGTTTACACCTGAGCACAGAACTAGGCTGGCTTTGACCCGTATGCGCGCACATAGCCCCTGAACTGTATCAACCACTCCATGCTTGAAGACATTACCCCTCCCAGGACACAGAGGCAGAAGTGTTTAAATCAACAGCAAGCCTGTCATTTGAGTCACTTGTGTGTTTCTACTGCAAGGTGGTCATTCCGTGCCAATTAAGATTTCATTCTGTCATCAGAAATGGAGCGGAGCATTGAAAACATGCAAATCTGATGTTTCAAGAAACAGGTGTTATTGTCTTTATTTGCACATCAGTCTGACAATTCTTCTTGCATGGAAATGTAAACAGTAACTCCCATGTATTTTCTTGCCCATGACAAGTATTCCATGGACACAGAGAAAGCAGGCAGGTGGCAGAGCGTTCAGCTTCAGTGCCCCACAGGTGTGGAATGATCTGCCTCGATTTGGAAGGGAGGCACCATCTCCTGCTGCTTTTAACCCTTCTGCTCCGGTGAACATTCTACCTGTTTGAGGTCTGACTGACAGAACGTGACTTTCAGCTTGTGTATCAGAATCATTTTCACCAAATTGTTTGACGGGTGCGTACTACCGAAACCAAAGATACTGAAATGCTGCACCTCATAATAAAAGGTATTTCTAATGGCCTGGGGCTTTACTGACATGCATTTTGATTGGACAGTCATCTCTGATGTTTATCCTATGAATATTTAGTATGATTTCTGGTAAGCTTGTACTTGTGATCGCTGAATCTCCTGACAGAGAAAAAAAAGAAAAAAACAACAACTCACTCATCTAGCTTTCTGTCTATCGAACTTTACTTTTGTTTGGAGCCTTTGGAGATGTCAGTCATTTGGTAAGCAACCAATGGTTGTTTAAAAGGCTTAAAATGGGCGTCTACCATCACCATGACATCATTGTTCATATATGAACGATTTCTAGAGGCTCTTTTTTGGCACCAGTTAGGAGTGAATAGATTGTTTTCCAAATGGTTCATGTGGATACATCCAGCATTAACATTTTTGAAAATCCGGTATTGCACCTAATATAGCCTTGCAGTTAAATAACATTTCTCAAGAACAGTCAAGGATAGCCCTCCTAGTTTAGAGAGCGAGAGTCTCCTTTTCTTTATTCTGGGCTGGAAACCCTCCATAGACAATCTACCCCGCAGACAGATTGGCAGCATTTCCAGTTCAGCATCTTCTACTATTAATTATTATACTGATTATTGGTAACCTAAAACTTCTTCACATAATATAATGATTTACATGCAAATAAACATTTTCCCATCCAACAATATGATTTTTCAAGCAGGTAGGTAATTTATTTGTAAATTCCCGAGCAATACAATGTATTATTATATCACGATTTTAATGTCCATGTAACTGCTGTCAGCTACTTTTATACACGTCCAACTACTGAAACTTACAGAAATATTACAACAGCGCTTTCACCCTTTGCAGGAAATGAAATCATTGTGAGCACATTTTCAGAACTCAGTAACACGCTTATGTGTAGACATTATTCTTGAAAATGTTTCTTTGTAATGGCTTATCCCACAAGGTTGAGATTAAATGTTGGGGCTATTTACAAAAAGATACACATTAAACTACAGAACACAGTAAAACATTGCAATCCCAACACCTAAGGGAGCAGCGTCTTTGAAAACAGGAACAATTTATTAAATACCAGCAACAAAGTTAGTTCTGCCTGCTGCGGGCGTGTTGAATGCTTTGATTCAGATCAGCAGGCAGTATTCTGCAGTGCCAGTACCGTGCTGGGAAATCACAGAGGCATCAACTTACTGATGCTCAGATTTGCTATATTTTACTGTATTTGAATACTATTTCACTTTGACCCAGTTAATCACACATTCTTCATTTGTCAAAATTGTATGACAGTTTTGAGATATTAATGTTACTTGCAGATACATCACTGCAAAACATGTTTCTATGAGATAAACAAGGATGCACTCTTTGAACAAAAGCTGCTTAGTGTCTAAACACATATACCATAATAATATTAATAATCAGGGGTTCATAACAGAAAACTGCTACTGATGTTAAAGGGTACATAAGGACCTTTTTAATTTGATTGTGTTTCATGTTCCCATGTGTTGCTACAACTGTTTACGTAAGGTGTGTGTATGTATCCACATGAACCTCTTAGAACTACATTTCCCATCATCCTCCTGCTCACTGGTAAATCCATCTGAGTTACATATGTGAGCAGGAGGATGATGATGGGAAATGTAGTTCTGAGAGGTCCATGTAGGTACATGGGAAGCCATCTTGAGGCAGGGAATGCAATTTAAAAGTTTAAAAAAATGGTTGAAATGTAAAAAAAAAATAAACACACACCTTATGTAAAGAGTTGTAGCAACACATGGGAACACAATAAAATAAAAAGGTCCTTCTGTACCCTTTAAGCCAGACATGCAAAGTGAAATTCATGCAGTTTAATGTTAATTTGAAAATGCACAAAAAAAACTCAACTTATGTTGCTTCACTTAACTTTGTTAATTCTTCGCCACATCTGTTAAGGTATTTTCTGGATGCCATCAAGATTACAATTATTGCAGATGTGTTATTTTTAATAGGAGACTCATCTCTCTTTTCTTCTCCCCCCCTCTACTATAAAAATTACTTTATTTACAGCAGAAGTTTTATGGCAAAACATTCAGTGTTGATAAGAATGTAGTGACAGTCATGAAGTGCCGCAGTAATGCTGCTGCTATATTTTAGTCTCAGTGGTTTCACTCCTTTAGCATAAAACAAGGCAGGCGGAAAGTCTATCAATGAAGATGCACCCTCAAAATGAGACTGAGCCAGCTGTGAGGTGGAGAAAGGGGAGATGATGGGAGAATGAAGCGAGATGACAGTGTAACTAATGAAAATAAAATAGGACTTGCCACTTTTACCAGCTCACACTGCTTACTCGGGAAATAAAAATAAATCAATCACCTATTGTTTCTTCCAGCGTAAGCCAAACTACACTTGAATTATTTTTATTTGGCCTTACTTGTTGTATTTATGACAAAAATGAACAGGTATTGTTTACGTGTTGCATTTACTTCAGAAAATGAATACAAAGAATAACAAAGTATTATACTGTGTGCTGGACAGCAATTTATACATTTGTTTTACAACAGTCACACAAAAATAACACTTTGCATTTGTACAAGTGAAAACAATGCTGCAGAAAAAACATCTATAATGTGACATGAACTTGTATAGCCACTTGCTGTCTAGCATTGCGTATCATAACCTCCACCTGTACTGTACAGTAGAAAAGAAACAGTCTGGCAATGTGAACTACAACAGCGGCCGTTCCATTCTTATTGTAAGCTCACACTGCTTCAAAATGCAGCACAGCTTCAACTGTTCACTTCATCAAAAACAAAGAGATGTCATGAAAATATCTGCTTACAAAATTCAGTCAAACTTGAATTAGTTACTAAACAAGACGGCACAGTAATCAATTACAGCTTCAAAATGCTGCCGAATACACACGCACCCAATGAGACTGAGCAAGATACACAATTACAAATAATAAGAATTTAAACCATCAGTGTTATTTAGGATTCAACCTATTTTTTTTTTTAAGTATCAGAATAATATTCAACTCACAGTTCATCGTTGGATTTAATGTAACATCAAGTCTGTTCTGCACACAATGCGCTATCCTATTGTTGTCTTCAAATATAAAAAAAAAATCCAAAACACGGCTCTTTAGAGACTTCTTTAATGCAGGGTGATCACACGATACACAGCACTGGGAAAATGAGTGTCTCAGTGTTCTTGCATCATGAGAAAGCGCGCCTGAGCAAACATTAAATTCTGTGCTGGATGAAATTCAATCATGTATATGGGTGTACATTATCGGCTAAGATAACACACACTGCAGATAGCCGATTGTGTGTGTTTTTATTCCCTCTTATCGGTGCCATGCAGACAGGCTCCCGATTATCAGAGCACTCCTATTATTAAATAAAAACATGTAAACTGGCACAGAAATAAGAAATAAAAGCTTCTTGAAGTGCGTCCTGAATGGTTATAATAATGTGATGCAAAGTGAAACGCAAGTGCTTTGAATGAAGTGACTGAACTAACACGATGAGACTGCAGTTTAAACGTACGTGTATTTGGGCGATCTTAAATCAATGAAAACTATAGAACATTTCAAAGTAGCCCTTGTGTGTAGGGTACACGTGCTTTCAGCACATTGCCACTATCACAGTCATTTTAACTAGTGGCACTGCACAGTGCTGGACATTTTAATAAGGAGGAGCGTTAACATGAACAGAAAAATGTAAGACCAGCAGATGACAGAAAACACTTTAATCCCCATTAAGATGAGCGACATGGTTGTTTGGTCTTGAGATCTGTTTATATGGTCTCATGACAATGTGCTCTGATGCCCTTCAGTGATTTCAATTCATATTTAGCTTGTGCATGATAAGACATGGGATTACTCTGCAATCTCATCAAGCTTACTACCAGTCACGTCCAGAACTGTCACGTCCATGACGCTAATCTCGGCACTTACTATTAAGAAAGGAGGTCAACAATTGTATTCCAGAACATACATTTTAAAAAGTTAGCTTTGCAGAGAAAGTTTGAACAAAATATAATGTAGTATACAACTTTTATAGAAACCAAAAAAATGTGATGGCTGTGACATTTGGTTTTATTTAAACACCATTATTTTGAATCACTAAAATATTATTAATAACTTGGTATTATATTCCCATAGAGTCAAAATGTGACTTATTTACAAATGTGTGACTAAAACATGTATCCTACCATTGATATCTAAAGTGTATGGAAGGCAGACTTCTGAAAATGTTGCTTTTTTAACAGTAATTTTAAATGCCTGTAAAGTAAAGGCACAAGCAGAACAATAATAATACAGCCTGCATTGATATAAACCCTTTAGCACAAATACAGGGAGAGATGTTTTTGACAAATGCAACTTTTTTTTTTCATGGCCATGGCACTTTTTCATGGAATTGTCCTTATAATGTTTTTACTGATTAAAAACAAGGCTAATTGTTTAGAATGTTACTGCAATTACTGATTTGAGGACACCTCTGTGTACAGAGCAATAACTTGCATAGTATTGATTTGAGGCACCTCTGTGTGCAGAGCAATTACTTGCATAGTATTGATTTGAGGCACCTCTGTGTGCAGAGCAATAACTTGCATAGTATTGATTTGAGGCACCTCTGTGTGCAGAGCAATAACTTGCATAGTATTGATTTGAGGCACCTCTGTGTGCAGAGCAATAACTTGCATGGTATTGAATTGAGGCACCTCTGTGTGTACAGCAATAACTTGCATAGTATTGATTTGAGGGCACCTCTGTGTGCAGAGCAATAACTTGCATAGTATTGATTTGAGGCACCTCTGTGTGTACAGCAATAAACTTAAACAGTTCACTTAAACAGTTGCAAATGAGTCATGGAAAAGAGATCTACTGAAAAATGAATTTAAAAGCAAGTGAACTGCCCTTTTTAATCTGTGAAAATAACAGATTAATTGTACTGTAACGCGCATTCTTTTGCTAAACTCTTAGCCTTTCAGATACGTTTCTTTCTGTGATATTAAGCAACAATGTCACGATAATAAACAAAGCATTGCACACAATTACAATCCTGCCCAGAAACACACTGACTGCTCTGACACACTCAGTTACAATGAGACAATACAAGGAACACATTGAGTGCTCCGACACACTCGGTTACAATGAGACAATACAAGGAACACATTGAGTGCTCCGACACACTCAGTTACAATGAGACAATACAAGGAACACATTGAGTGCTCCGACACACTCAGTTACAATGAGACAATACAAGGAACACATTGACTGCTCTGACACACTCAGTTACAATGAGACAATACAAGGAACACACTGACTGCTCTGACACACTCAGTTACAATGAGACAATACAAGGAACACACTGACTGCTCTGACACACTCAGTTACAATGAGACAATACAAGGAACACACTGACTGCTCTGACACACTCAGTTACAATGAGACAACACAAGGAACACACTGACTGCTCCGACACACTCAGTTACAATGAGACAATATAGAGCCAGTATGAAGCTGATTGAAGTTGAATGAATAGAGAGAGAGACGCTTACTTCAGGTATTGTCAGTGGGATGTGCAGCACGGCTCTAGTGCTCCAGTCACTCGCTCTGACCGTCTCCTCAGTGAATGTGTCCTTTCTTCTCTTCAGATCTGAAAATGTGTTTGTTTAGTTCAAGGAGAACAGAGAATGTTTTTACATGTGCTTTAGTTCACTTTCACAGATTTATACTGTACTATGAGATTACAGGAATACAGTTTAAGATACTGTGAAAGAAGCTGTTCAAGGGGAGGGGGCAATTTCACCCCCCAGGTGATCAAGGAAGTGCAACACTGTCTGAAAGCAAGGCTTATAAACCCGTATTGTAACCTTGTGTAGTACCAGATATCCTGCATCAAAATAAAAACATGTTTGTTTCCCCTAGCAATATTAAAAACCCTGTGTGACGTTCCACAGCACAAGTTTTAAATTATTATTATTTGTTTATTTAGCAGACGCCTTTATCCAAGGTGACTTAGAGACTCGGGTGTGTGAACTATGCATCAGCTGCAGAGTCACTTACAATTACGTCTCACCTGAAAGACGGAGCACAAGGAGGTTAAGTGACTTGCTCAGGGTCACACAATAAGTCAGTGGCTGAGGTAGAATTTGAACCGGGGACCTCCTGTTTGCAAGCCCTTTTCTTTAACCACTGGACCACACAGCCTCCTAATTGAGGTCTCCCTCAATATTTTAAATGATACCTGCAGAATAACACTAGTAAAGGCAACACAGATACACCTCATTGAAAGAATGTTTAAAAATGATTTCAAACTCATTAAGAAGGACAGAAAGCCGGTTTCCATGTGTGTTTATGCAAGTGTGAAAATGGCAGTCACTGTATGAACGTTTTGGAAAGCGCTGCTTTTACAATCATTTGATACTGAAAATATATTTGATCTCGTTTATAAAAAAAACTTCCCCGATTGCTAGCTTCTAAGTTCCACGCGGTCTCACGAATAGAAAAAAAAAACAAAACAAAACATGCACGACAAAAATAGCCAGACCGCCAAAGACAATATTTACTCGCTAGATGTTTTCAACACGAGTTCATTTTGACTGGAAACCCGCCACTCGAGCAGCACTGAGCCCGCGGCACGGAGACTGCAACTGAGAGATATGAATAAAAACAAACACGCCGCTTCACAAATACAACACACACACACACAAAAACAACGCGCTCCTACCACACTACAACCCGGACCTTTCAAAATAATACAATATAACAGCGCTCTGTAGTTTATAAACACATTGTAGAGCTCCATGCAGACTCTCTCACCTCCTCTCTGCTCTCCCTCAGTGTCTGAACGGATAAAACAACGCGCTCCTACCACACTACAACCCGGACCTTTCAAAATAATACAATATAACAGCGCTCTGTAGTTTATAAACACATTGTAGAGCTCCATGCAGACTCTCTCACCTCCTCTCTGCTCTCCCTCAGTGTCTGAACGGATAAAACAACGCGCTCCTACCACACTACAACCCGGACCTTTCAAAATAATACAATATAACAGCGCTCTGTAGTTTATAAACACATTGTAGAGCTCCATGCAGACTCTCTCACCTCCTCTCTGCTCTCCCTCAGTGTCTGAACGGATAAAACAACGCGCTCCTACCACACTACAACCCGGACCTTTCAAAATAATACAATATAACAGCGCTCTGTAGTTTATAAACACATTGTAGAGCTCCATGCAGACTCTCTCACCTCCTCTCTGCTCTCCCTCAGTGTCTGAACGGATAAAACAACGCGCTCCTACCACACTACAACCCGGACCTTTCAAAATAATACAATATAACAGCGCTCTGTAGTTTATAAACACATTGTAGAGCTCCATGCAGACTCTCTCACCTCCTCTCTGCTCTCCCTCAGTGTCTGAACGGATAAAACAACGCGCTCCTACCACACTACAACCCGGACCTTTCAAAATAATACAATATAACAGCGCTCTGTAGTTTATAAACACATTGTAGAGCTCCATGCAGACTCTCTCACCTCCTCTCTGCTCTCCCTCAGTGTCTGAACGGATAAAACAACGCGCTCCTACCACACTACAACCCGGACCTTTCAAAATAATACAATATAACAGCGCTCTGTAGTTTATAAACACATTGTAGAGCTCCATGCAGACTCTCTCACCTCCTCTCTGCTCTCCCTCAGTGTCTGAACGGATAAAACAACGCGCTCCTACCACACTACAACCCGGACCTTTCAAAATAATACAATATAACAGCGCTCTGTAGTTTATAAACACATTGTAGAGCTCCATGCAGACTCTCTCACCTCCTCTCTGCTCTCCCTCAGTGTCTGAACGGATAAAACAACGCGCTCCTACCACACTACAACCCGGACCTTTCAAAATAATACAATATAACAGCGCTCTGTAGTTTATAAACACATTGTAGAGCTCCATGCAGACTCTCTCACCTCCTCTCTGCTCTCCCTCAGTGTCTGAACGGATAAAACAACGCGCTCCTACCACACTACAACCCGGACCTTTCAAAATAATACAATATAACAGCGCTCTGTAGTTTATAAACACATTGTAGAGCTCCATGCAGACTCTCTCACCTCCTCTCTGCTCTCCCTCAGTGTCTGAACGGATAAAACAACGCGCTCCTACCACACTACAACCCGGACCTTTCAAAATAATACAATATAACAGCGCTCTGTAGTTTATAAACACATTGTAGAGCTCCATGCAGACTCTCTCACCTCCTCTCTGCTCTCCCTCAGTGTCTGAACGGATAAAACAACGCGCTCCTACCACACTACAACCCGGACCTTTCAAAATAATACAATATAACAGCGCTCTGTAGTTTATAAACACATTGTAGAGCTCCATGCAGACTCTCTCACCTCCTCTCTGCTCTCCCTCAGTGTCTGAACGGATAAAACAACGCGCTCCTACCACACTACAACCCGGACCTTTCAAAATAATACAATATAACAGCGCTCTGTAGTTTATAAACACATTGTAGAGCTCCATGCAGACTCTCTCACCTCCTCTCTGCTCTCCCTCAGTGTCTGAACGGATAAAACAACGCGCTCCTACCACACTACAACCCGGACCTTTCAAAATAATACAATATAACAGCGCTCTGTAGTTTATAAACACATTGTAGAGCTCCATGCAGACTCTCTCACCTCCTCTCTGCTCTCCCTCAGTGTCTGAACGGATAAAACAACGCGCTCCTACCACACTACAACCCGGACCTTTCAAAATAATACAATATAACAGCGCTCTGTAGTTTATAAACACATTGTAGAGCTCCATGCAGACTCTCTCACCTCCTCTCTGCTCTCCCTCAGTGTCTGAACGGATAAAACAACGCGCTCCTACCACACTACAACCCGGACCTTTCAAAATAATACAATATAACAGCGCTCTGTAGTTTATAAACACATTGTAGAGCTCCATGCAGACTCTCTCACCTCCTCTCTGCTCTCCCTCAGTGTCTGAACGGATAAAACAACGCGCTCCTACCACACTACAACCCGGACCTTTCAAAATAATACAATATAACAGCGCTCTGTAGTTTATAAACACATTGTAGAGCTCCATGCAGACTCTCTCACCTCCTCTCTGCTCTCCCTCAGTGTCTGAACGGATAAAACAACGCGCTCCTACCACACTACAACCCGGACCTTTCAAAATAATACAATATAACAGCGCTCTGTAGTTTATAAACACATTGTAGAGCTCCATGCAGACTCTCTCACCTCCTCTCTGCTCTCCCTCAGTGTCTGAACGGATAAAACAACGCGCTCCTACCACACTACAACCCGGACCTTTCAAAATAATACAATATAACAGCGCTCTGTAGTTTATAAACACATTGTAGAGCTCCATGCAGACTCTCTCACCTCCTCTCTGCTCTCCCTCAGTGTCTGAACGGATAAAACAACGCGCTCCTACCACACTACAACCCGGACCTTTCAAAATAATACAATATAACAGCGCTCTGTAGTTTATAAACACATTGTAGAGCTCCATGCAGACTCTCTCACCTCCTCTCTGCTCTCCCTCAGTGTCTGAACGGATAAAACAACGCGCTCCTACCACACTACAACCCGGACCTTTCAAAATAATACAATATAACAGCGCTCTGTAGTTTATAAACACATTGTAGAGCTCCATGCAGACTCTCTCACCTCCTCTCTGCTCTCCCTCAGTGTCTGAACGGATAAAACAACGCGCTCCTACCACACTACAACCCGGACCTTTCAAAATAATACAATATAACAGCGCTCTGTAGTTTATAAACACATTGTAGAGCTCCATGCAGACTCTCTCACCTCCTCTCTGCTCTCCCTCAGTGTCTGAACGGATAAAACAACGCGCTCCTACCACACTACAACCCGGACCTTTCAAAATAATACAATATAACAGCGCTCTGTAGTTTATAAACACATTGTAGAGCTCCATGCAGACTCTCTCACCTCCTCTCTGCTCTCCCTCAGTGTCTGAACGGATAAAACAACGCGCTCCTACCACACTACAACCCGGACCTTTCAAAATAATACAATATAACAGCGCTCTGTAGTTTATAAACACATTGTAGAGCTCCATGCAGACTCTCTCACCTCCTCTCTGCTCTCCCTCAGTGTCTGAACGGATAAAACAACGCGCTCCTACCACACTACAACCCGGACCTTTCAAAATAATACAATATAACAGCGCTCTGTAGTTTATAAACACATTGTAGAGCTCCATGCAGACTCTCTCACCTCCTCTCTGCTCTCCCTCAGTGTCTGAACGGATAAAACAACGCGCTCCTACCACACTACAACCCGGACCTTTCAAAATAATACAATATAACAGCGCTCTGTAGTTTATAAACACATTGTAGAGCTCCATGCAGACTCTCTCACCTCCTCTCTGCTCTCCCTCAGTGTCTGAACGGATAAAACAACGCGCTCCTACCACACTACAACCCGGACCTTTCAAAATAATACAATATAACAGCGCTCTGTAGTTTATAAACACATTGTAGAGCTCCATGCAGACTCTCTCACCTCCTCTCTGCTCTCCCTCAGTGTCTGAACGGATAAAACAACGCGCTCCTACCACACTACAACCCGGACCTTTCAAAATAATACAATATAACAGCGCTCTGTAGTTTATAAACACATTGTAGAGCTCCATGCAGACTCTCTCACCTCCTCTCTGCTCTCCCTCAGTGTCTGAACGGATAAAACAACGCGCTCCTACCACACTACAACCCGGACCTTTCAAAATAATACAATATAACAGCGCTCTGTAGTTTATAAACACATTGTAGAGCTCCATGCAGACTCTCTCACCTCCTCTCTGCTCTCCCTCAGTGTCTGAACGGATAAAACAACGCGCTCCTACCACACTACAACCCGGACCTTTCAAAATAATACAATATAACAGCGCTCTGTAGTTTATAAACACATTGTAGAGCTCCATGCAGACTCTCTCACCTCCTCTCTGCTCTCCCTCAGTGTCTGAACGGATAAAACAACGCGCTCCTACCACACTACAACCCGGACCTTTCAAAATAATACAATATAACAGCGCTCTGTAGTTTATAAACACATTGTAGAGCTCCATGCAGACTCTCTCACCTCCTCTCTGCTCTCCCTCAGTGTCTGAACGGATAAAACAACGCGCTCCTACCACACTACAACCCGGACCTTTCAAAATAATACAATATAACAGCGCTCTGTAGTTTATAAACACATTGTAGAGCTCCATGCAGACTCTCTCACCTCCTCTCTGCTCTCCCTCAGTGTCTGAACGGATAAAACAACGCGCTCCTACCACACTACAACCCGGACCTTTCAAAATAATACAATATAACAGCGCTCTGTAGTTTATAAACACATTGTAGAGCTCCATGCAGACTCTCTCACCTCCTCTCTGCTCTCCCTCAGTGTCTGAACGGATAAAACAACGCGCTCCTACCACACTACAACCCGGACCTTTCAAAATAATACAATATAACAGCGCTCTGTAGTTTATAAACACATTGTAGAGCTCCATGCAGACTCTCTCACCTCCTCTCTGCTCTCCCTCAGTGTCTGAACGGATAAAACAACGCGCTCCTACCACACTACAACCCGGACCTTTCAAAATAATACAATATAACAGCGCTCTGTAGTTTATAAACACATTGTAGAGCTCCATGCAGACTCTCTCACCTCCTCTCTGCTCTCCCTCAGTGTCTGAACGGATAAAACAACGCGCTCCTACCACACCACAACCCGGACCTTTCAAAATAATACAATATAACAGCGCTCTGTAGTTTATAAACACATTGTAGAGCTCCATGCAGACTCTCTCACCTCCTCTCTGCTCTCCCTCAGTGTCTGAACGGATAAAACAACGCGCTCCTACCACACTACAACCCGGACCTTTCAAAATAATACAATATAACAGCGCTCTGTAGTTTATAAACACATTGTAGAGCTCCATGCAGACTCTCTTACCTCCTCTCTGCTCTCCCTCAGTGTCTGAACGGATAAAACAACGCGCTCCTACCACACTACAACCCGGACCTTTCAAAATAATACAATATAACAGCGCTCTGTAGTTTATAAACACATTGTAGAGCTCCATGCAGACTCTCTCACCTCCTCTCTGCTCTCCCTCAGTGTCTGAACGGATAAAACAACGCGCTCCTACCACACTACAACCCGGACCTTTCAAAATAATACAATATAACAGCGCTCTGTAGTTTATAAACACATTGTAGAGCTCCATGCAGACTCTCTCACCTCCTCTCTGCTCTCCCTCAGTGTCTGAACGGATAAAACAACGCGCTCCTACCACACTACAACCCGGACCTTTCAAAATAATACAATATAACAGCGCTCTGTAGTTTATAAACACATTGTAGAGCTCCATGCAGACTCTCTTACCTCCTCTCTGCTCTCCCTCAGTGTCTGAACGGATAAAACAACGCGCTCCTACCACACTACAACCCGGACCTTTCAAAATAATACAATATAACAGCGCTCTGTAGTTTATAAACACATTGTAGAGCTCCATGCAGACTCTCTCACCTCCTCTCTGCTCTCCCTCAGTGTCTGAACGGATAAAACAACGCGCTCCTACCAGACTACAACCCGGACCTTTCAAAATAATACAATATAACAGCGCTCTGTAGTTTATAAACACATTGTAGAGCTCCATGCAGACTCTCTCACCTCCTCTCTGCTCTCCCTCAGTGTCTGAACGGATAAAACAACGCGCTCCTACCACACTACAACCCGGACCTTTCAAAATAATACAATATAACAGCGCTCTGTAGTTTATAAACACATTGTAGAGCTCCATGCAGACTCTCTCACCTCCTCTCTGCTCTCCCTCAGTGTCTGAACGGATAAAACAACGCGCTCCTACCACACCACAACCCGGACCTTTCAAAATAATACAATATAACAGCGCTCTGTAGTTTATAAACACATTGTAGAGCTCCATGCAGACTCTCTCACCTCCTCTCTGCTCTCCCTCAGTGTCTGAACGGATAAAACAACGCGCTCCTACCACACTACAACCCGGACCTTTCAAAATAATACAATATAACAGCGCTCTGTAGTTTATAAACACATTGTAGAGCTCCATGCAGACTCTCTCACCTCCTCTCTGCTCTCCCTCAGTGTCTGAACGGATAAAACAACGCGCTCCTACCACACTACAACCCGGACCTTTCAAAATAATACAATATAACAGCGCTCTGTAGTTTAAAAACACATTGTAGAGCTCCATGCAGACTCTCTTACCTCCTCTCTGCTCTCCCTCAGTGTCTGAACGGATAAAACAACGCGCTCCTACCACACTACAACCCGGACCTTTCAAAATAATACAATATAACAGCGCTCTGTAGTTTATAAACACATTGTAGAGCTCCATGCAGACTCTCTCACCTCCTCTCTGCTCTCCCTCAGTGTCTGAACGGATAAAACAACGCGCTCCTACCACACTACAACCCGGACCTTTCAAAATAATACAATATAACAGCGCTCTGTAGTTTATAAACACATTGTAGAGCTCCATGCAGACTCTCTCACCTCCTCTCTGCTCTCCCTCAGTGTCTGAACGGATAAAACAACGCGCTCCTACCACACTACAACCCGGACCTTTCAAAATAATACAATATAACAGCGCTCTGTAGTTTATAAACACATTGTAGAGCTCCATGCAGACTCTCTCACCTCCTCTCTGCTCTCCCTCAGTGTCTGAACGGATAAAACAACGCGCTCCTACCACACTACAACCCGGACCTTTCAAAATAATACAATATAACAGCGCTCTGTAGTTTATAAACACATTGTAGAGCTCCATGCAGACTCTCTCACCTCCTCTCTGCTCTCCCTCAGTGTCTGAACGGATAAAACAACGCGCTCCTACCACACTACAACCCGGACCTTTCAAAATAATACAATATAACAGCGCTCTGTAGTTTATAACACATTGTAGAGCTCCATGCAGACTCTCTCACCTCCTCTCTGCTCTCCCTCAGTGTCTGAACGGATAAAACAACGCGCTCCTACCACACTACAACCCGGACCTTTCAAAATAATACAATATAACAGCGCTCTGTAGTTTATAAACACATTGTAGAGCTCCATGCAGACTCTCTCACCTCCTCTCTGCTCTCCCTCAGTGTCTGAACGGATAAAACAACGCGCTCCTACCACACTACAACCCGGACCTTTCAAAATAATACAATATAACAGCGCTCTGTAGTTTATAAACACATTGTAGAGCTCCATGCAGACTCTCTCACCTCCTCTCTGCTCTCCCTCAGTGTCTGAACGGATAAAACAACGCGCTCCTACCACACTACAACCCGGACCTTTCAAAATAATACAATATAACAGCGCTCTGTAGTTTATAAACACATTGTAGAGCTCCATGCAGACTCTCTCACCTCCTCTCTGCTCTCCCTCAGTGTCTGAACGGATAAAACAACGCGCTCCTACCACACTACAACCCGGACCTTTCAAAATAATACAATATAACAGCGCTCTGTAGTTTATAAACACATTGTAGAGCTCCATGCAGACTCTCTCACCTCCTCTCTGCTCTCCCTCAGTGTCTGAACGGATAAAACAACGCGCTCCTACCACACTACAACCCGGACCTTTCAAAATAATACAATATAACAGCGCTCTGTAGTTTATAAACACATTGTAGAGCTCCATGCAGACTCTCTCACCTCCTCTCTGCTCTCCCTCAGTGTCTGAACGGATAAAACAACGCGCTCCTACCACACTACAACCCGGACCTTTCAAAATAATACAATATAACAGCGCTCTGTAGTTTATAAACACATTGTAGAGCTCCATGCAGACTCTCTCACCTCCTCTCTGCTCTCCCTCAGTGTCTGAACGGATAAAACAACGCGCTCCTACCACACTACAACCCGGACCTTTCAAAATAATACAATATAACAGCGCTCTGTAGTTTATAAAACACATTGTAGAGCTCCATGCAGACTCTCTCACCTCCTCTCTGCTCTCCCTCAGTGTCTGAACGGATAAAACAACGCGCTCCTACCACACTACAACCCGGACCTTTCAAAATAATACAATATAACAGCGCTCTGTAGTTTATAAACACATTGTAGAGCTCCATGCAGACTCTCTCACCTCCTCTCTGCTCTCCCTCAGTGTCTGAACGGATAAAACAACGCGCTCCTACCACACTACAACCCGGACCTTTCAAAATAATACAATATAACAGCGCTCTGTAGTTTATAAACACATTGTAGAGCTCCATGCAGACTCTCTCACCTCCTCTCTGCTCTCCCTCAGTGTCTGAACGGATAAAACAACGCGCTCCTACCACACTACAACCCGGACCTTTCAAAATAATACAATATAACAGCGCTCTGTAGTTTATAAACACATTGTAGAGCTCCATGCAGACTCTCTCACCTCCTCTCTGCTCTCCCTCAGTGTCTGAACGGATAAAACAACGCGCTCCTACCACACTACAACCCGGACCTTTCAAATAATACAATATAAACAGCGCTCTGTAGTTTATAAACACATTGTAGAGCTCCATGCAGACTCTCTCACCTCCTCTCTGCTCTCCCTCAGTGTCTGAACGGATAAAACAACGCGCTCCTACCACACTACAACCCGGACCTTTCAAAATAATACAATATAACAGCGCTCTGTAGTTTATAAACACATTGTAGAGCTCCATGCAGACTCTCTCACCTCCTCTCTGCTCTCCCTCAGTGTCTGAACGGATAAAACAACGCGCTCCTACCACACTACAACCCGGACCTTTCAAAATAATACAATATAACAGCGCTCTGTAGTTTATAAACACATTGTAGAGCTCCATGCAGACTCTCTCACCTCCTCTCTGCTCTCCCTCAGTGTCTGAACGGATAAAACAACGCGCTCCTACCACACTACAACCCGGACCTTTCAAAATAATACAATATAACAGCGCTCTGTAGTTTATAAACACATTGTAGAGCTCCATGCAGACTCTCTCACCTCCTCTCTGCTCTCCCTCAGTGTCTGAACGGATAAAACAACGCGCTCCTACCACACTACAACCCGGACCTTTCAAAATAATACAATATAACAGCGCTCTGTAGTTTATAAACACATTGTAGAGCTCCATGCAGACTCTCTCACCTCCTCTCTGCTCTCCCTCAGTGTCTGAACGGATAAAACAACGCGCTCCTACCACACTACAACCCGGACCTTTCAAAATAATACAATATAACAGCGCTCTGTAGTTTATAAACACATTGTAGAGCTCCATGCAGACTCTCTCACCTCCTCTCTGCTCTCCCTCAGTGTCTGAACGGATAAAACAACGCGCTCCTACCACACTACAACCCGGACCTTTCAAAATAATACAATATAACAGCGCTCTGTAGTTTATAAACACATTGTAGAGCTCCATGCAGACTCTCTCACCTCCTCTCTGCTCTCCCTCAGTGTCTGAACGGATAAAACAACGCGCTCCTACCACACTACAACCCGGACCTTTCAAAATAATACAATATAACAGCGCTCTGTAGTTTATAAACACATTGTAGAGCTCCATGCAGACTCTCTCACCTCCTCTCTGCTCTCCCTCAGTGTCTGAACGGATAAAACAACGCGCTCCTACCACACTACAACCCGGACCTTTCAAAATAATACAATATAACAGCGCTCTGTAGTTTATAAACACATTGTAGAGCTCCATGCAGACTCTCTCACCTCCTCTCTGCTCTCCCTCAGTGTCTGAACGGATAAAACAACGCGCTCCTACCACACTACAACCCGGACCTTTCAAAATAATACAATATAACAGCGCTCTGTAGTTTATAAACACATTGTAGAGCTCCATGCAGACTCTCTCACCTCCTCTCTGCTCTCCCTCAGTGTCTGAACGGATAAAACAACGCGCTCCTACCACACTACAACCCGGACCTTTCAAAATAATACAATATAACAGCGCTCTGTAGTTTATAAACACATTGTAGAGCTCCATGCAGACTCTCTCACCTCCTCTCTGCTCTCCCTCAGTGTCTGAACGGATAAAACAACGCGCTCCTACCACACTACAACCCGGACCTTTCAAAATAATACAATATAACAGCGCTCTGTAGTTTATAAACACATTGTAGAGCTCCATGCAGACTCTCTCACCTCCTCTCTGCTCTCCCTCAGTGTCTGAACGGATAAAACAACGCGCTCCTACCACACCACAACCCGGACCTTTCAAAATAATACAATATAACAGCGCTCTGTAGTTTATAAACACATTGTAGAGCTCCATGCAGACTCTCTCACCTCCTCTCTGCTCTCCCTCAGTGTCTGAACGGATAAAACAACGCGCTCCTACCACACTACAACCCGGACCTTTCAAAATAATACAATATAACAGCGCTCTGTAGTTTATAAACACATTGTAGAGCTCCATGCAGACTCTCTTACCTCCTCTCTGCTCTCCCTCAGTGTCTGAACGGATAAAACAACGCGCTCCTACCACACTACAACCCGGACCTTTCAAAATAATACAATATAACAGCGCTCTGTAGTTTATAAACACATTGTAGAGCTCCATGCAGACTCTCTCACCTCCTCTCTGCTCTCCCTCAGTGTCTGAACGGATAAAACAACGCGCTCCTACCACACTACAACCCGGACCTTTCAAAATAATACAATATAACAGCGCTCTGTAGTTTATAAACACATTGTAGAGCTCCATGCAGACTCTCTCACCTCCCTCTCTGCTCTCCCTCAGTGTCTGAACGGATAAAACAACGCGCTCCTACCACACTACAACCCGGACCTTTCAAAATAATACAATATAACAGCGCTCTGTAGTTTATAAACACATTGTAGAGCTCCATGCAGACTCTCTTACCTCCTCTCTGCTCTCCCTCAGTGTCTGAACGGATAAAACAACGCGCTCCTACCACACTACAACCCGGACCTTTCAAAATAATACAATATAACAGCGCTCTGTAGTTTATAAACACATTGTAGAGCTCCATGCAGACTCTCTCACCTCCTCTCTGCTCTCCCTCAGTGTCTGAACGGATAAAACAACGCGCTCCTACCAGACTACAACCCGGACCTTTCAAAATAATACAATATAACAGCGCTCTGTAGTTTATAAACACATTGTAGAGCTCCATGCAGACTCTCTCACCTCCTCTCTGCTCTCCCTCAGTGTCTGAACGGATAAAACAACGCGCTCCTACCACACTACAACCCGGACCTTTCAAAATAATACAATATAACAGCGCTCTGTAGTTTATAAACACATTGTAGAGCTCCATGCAGACTCTCTCACCTCCTCTCTGCTCTCCCTCAGTGTCTGAACGGATAAAACAACGCGCTCCTACCACACTACAACCCGGACCTTTCAAAATAATACAATATAACAGCGCTCTGTAGTTTATAAACACATTGTAGAGCTCCATGCAGACTCTCTTACCTCCTCTCTGCTCTCCCTCAGTGTCTGAACAGATAAAACAACGCGCTCCTACCACACTACAACCCGGACCTTTCAAAATAATACAATATAACAGCGCTCTGTAGTTTATAAACACATTGTAGAGCTCCATGCAGACTCTCTCACCTCCTCTCTGCTCTCCCTCAGTGTCTGAACGGATAAAACAACGCGCTCCTACCACACTACAACCCGGATCTTTCAAAATAATACAATATAACAGCGCTCTGTAGTTTATAAACACATTGTAGAGCTCCATGCAGACTCTCTCACCTCCTCTCTGCTCTCCCTCAGTGTCTGAACGGATAAAACAACGCGCTCCTACCACACTACAACCCGGACCTTTCAAAATAATACAATATAACAGCGCTCTGTAGTTTATAAACACATTGTAGAGCTCCATGCAGACTCTCTCACCTCCTCTCTGCTCTCCCTCAGTGTCTGAACGGATAAAACAACGCGCTCCTACCACACTACAACCCGGACCTTTCAAAATAATACAATATAACAGCGCTCTGTAGTTTAAAAACACATTGTAGAGCTCCATGCAGACTCTCTCACCTCCTCTCTGCTCTCCCTCAGTGTCTGAACGGATAAAACAACGCGCTCCTACCACACTACAACCCGGACCTTTCAAAATAATACAATATAACAGCGCTCTGTAGTTTATAAACACATTGTAGAGCTCCATGCAGACTCTCTCACCTCCTCTCTGCTCTCCCTCAGTGTCTGAACGGATAAAACAACGCGCTCCTACCACACTACAACCCGGACCTTTCAAAATAATACAATATAACAGCGCTCTGTAGTTTATAAACACATTGTAGAGCTCCATGCAGACTCTCTCACCTCCTCTCTGCTCTCCCTCAGTGTCTGAACGGATAAAACAACGCGCTCCTACCACACTACAACCCGGACCTTTCAAAATAATACAATATAACAGCGCTCTGTAGTTTATAAACACATTGTAGAGCTCCATGCAGACTCTCTCACCTCCTCTCTGCTCTCCCTCAGTGTCTGAACGGATAAAACAACGCGCTCCTACCACACTACAACCCGGACCTTTCAAAATAATACAATATAACAGCGCTCTGTAGTTTATAAACACATTGTAGAGCTCCATGCAGACTCTCTCACCTCCTCTCTGCTCTCCCTCAGTGTCTGAACGGATAAAACAACGCGCTCCTACCACACTACAACCCGGACCTTTCAAAATAATACAATATAACAGCGCTCTGTAGTTTATAAACACATTGTAGAGCTCCATGCAGACTCTCTCACCTCCTCTCTGCTCTCCCTCAGTGTCTGAACGGATAAAACAACGCGCTCCTACCACACTACAACCCGGACCTTTCAAAATAATACAATATAACAGCGCTCTGTAGTTTATAAACACATTGTAGAGCTCCATGCAGACTCTCTCACCTCCTCTCTGCTCTCCCTCAGTGTCTGAACGGATAAAACAACGCGCTCCTACCACACTACAACCCGGACCTTTAAAAATGAATATGACTTTCAATTTTAACATCGTAAACGAGCTGTTTGTAGCTCTATATTTTTCCCAGTGAATACAATTTGCATTCAGGTAACCCCCTCCCCTATGCCAGAGTTAGTATAGTCCTTTCTTTATCGTTTGCAGATATATAATGTTTTTTATACTGATATTGATATTTCCCGTCCTTTTCTTCAGAACAAGGTGTTCAAACACTAACGGTATATCCCTGATAATGTTTTTAGAAGCATGTTATGTTAATTCAACTTCCGCGCCGGTGTCACAAACAGATGCAGAATGGCGTAGGCATGCGCGCAGTTTCATAGCTTTCTCTTAGCTCCGTGAAGCCCCCCCCTCCCCCCTCCCCCCCCCCCCTTTCAAACAGCACAAACGATGAGTCATGTATCATTTGTTTGTGTCACGTTTGTGCCGGTTTGTGCCGTTGAAACAAACGTGTGTGCTGCTATAGTTTTTAAGATATTAACGATTCTTTTTTTAGGGCAGTGACGTCACTCAGCCCCCCTACAATGTCAGAATTGAACCAAACTTGTCGCATTGCTTTGTGTTACGTTTGTGCTGATCATTGATGCAAAATGAATGTTAGAGCTGTTTTCCTTCAATATTTATTCACGATTCTTTGAGAGCGAGTGAGGTCACAGTCCCCCTATAATAACGGGTTTAAATCAGATATGGGTCATTCGTTTGTGCTGATCACTGCTGCAAAATGAATGTTAGAGCTGTTTTCCTTCAATATTTATTCACGATTCTTTGAGAGCGAGTGAGGTCACAGTCCCCCTATAATAACGGGTTTAAATCAGATATGGGTCATTCGTTTGTGCTGCGTTAGTGCTGCAAAATTAACGTCATTGCTGCTTTCCTTCAATATGTATTCACACTTCTTCGATAAGAGTATGTCACTTGGTAAGCGACGCTGCTTACAGAAGTGAATACCAACAAAATAAATATGAATAGCAACGGAAGAAAGTCCAGTCTTTCTTTCATCACTGGAATAGCTTTATTCCGGTCAGAGCGAGATCCTAACACTATTTTTAGGAAAGTATAGAAAAAGTGTGTCCTCTTATTGACTTACTGTTTCACAGTGTAATGAATCTGAAACAAGTGTACACTGAGGATGCATAGGCAGTGTTGCGATATTTCTGCTTTTTTGTGCATCTCAAAATTTTCAAGTTCTACTTATTATTCAGTCCTTTTGCCTTAAGTGTACACTCTCAAACATGTTGGGTTGTTTTTGTAACCCAGCCATGGGTTCAGGTGTGTTGGGTCACTTTGTTGGGTTGGTTACCGTTCTGAGCAGGGGCAGGTCTTACCCCAGCTCGTGGGTGATTTCACTGAACCAATCACAATCCACGCCAGGTAGCTCGAGCTTCCCCACGGGCTCGCGAGTGTGAAAAGTAGTTCAAATTTCTCCTGAGGATTTGAGAAGACTGAAAGTAACAGCTACAGGTAACGGTCATATATTATATTATTATTATTATTATTATTATATATTTTTCTAATGTGGGTTTATTGTGTATCATGTTAATTAGGTGGGAGGATGTAGCGTCGAACCGCGAACATTCCAGCAACTGTGAACTTTAAGACATCCCACAGATTTTTATTTATTTGAAAGAGTAGACGGAAGTGGTGTAGTCGAGGGTATACGCAGGTAAACGGCGTGTACCCATTTTTAAATTTGGGTAATATAGCGTTTATCCACTTCTCATAAGTAGGGCTTCTCGTTTTCTGTGTTTTCCAGTTCCGCCGACTTTTTGACTCCGAATTCGGTTGATACCCGTTAAGCCATTCGTGTATCTCAATCACATCCTGAGAAACGCGTCAATAGTAACATTGATTCAATTATTTTTTCTGTGAAACAACTAAATGGGCTTATCGTAAGTCTGACTTTTTTCATTTCAAAGCAGAAGCTTATTAAAGGAGATTAGAAAAGTCGGAGTAAAACACCTAAAATCAGAAGCCCTACGCTGCGCGAGACTGACAGCTGAGAGCTCTCATTCAGAACAGCGGCGCGAGCAGGGGGGCGTGGCCACTGGACTGCGTGTTCTCTGTGTGCGTGTGCGTGTGCGTGTGCGTGTGCGTGTGCGTGTGCGTGTGAGGGAGTGCTCTGTTATTGGTTGTTTAGGTTCTGTTAATGTTCTGTTATTCGGCGCACTGGACCTGTAGGGCGGTGCTCGTATCCTTCATCCTAGCCTGTAGTTACACAATAACGATACACTCTTCAGAATTGAAGAGGAAACCCATCGTTTCTCCTTTCTTTCTTTCTTTCTTTTTATTATTATGAAAGCCCACCAATACATGGTATTTTAAATGCATTCAAGAAGTCAATTTTCATAAACCAGATTTTTCTTTTTTAAAACTGGTGTGTGTGTATTTATTTTGTATTTCTGTTTTCAGTTACAGGGATAGATGTCATGGACACAGCAACTGAGGCTCTTGTTAAACAAAAACTGGAAGAATGGAACCTCCACTCATTGAAAGAAATGTTTGAAGGTAAATTGTAATTTTAACATATATTTTATAATTTGAGACTTGCCACTATCATAAAATATACTGGGTATTTATCAATATTATAATTATTATACACACACACTTCTAAATGTTTCAGCATCTGATCTTGCAGGAAGCATGGTACCCCCAGGGAAGACACCACCATCCAGCAACTGGCTACCTTGAAGAAAGGCTAAACAACATCAGAAAACACCTAAGAAGACAGAGCCAGGACAGATCACAAAGAACTGCAGACAGAATGACAAGCAGAGCTGTGCACATGCCCAGTAATTAATACATTGGTGTATTATAAAGTAATTACATTAGCGATTATTGCTGGATTATTTCACTTCAGAGATAATGAAAAGGGTATTTCAGGAAGTCATATTTTAAGTCTGTGTGTACAGATTTATATAGTAACATTCTGTATTATTTTAAAGGTTGGGACGAACATGGTTGAATACCTTCAGCATGCAGAAGTTGACAGACCCCACCCCTTCGTGCTGCTGCTTGGAGAACGACACCATTTTTCACAAGCTTTTGTTATCTATGGACAAGCACTGGAGCAGGCATCTTTACTTAAGGCTGTTGATGTGTGCTTTAAAGCATTTTATTGCTTTGATATTTCATACCCAAAGCAGTGCTCTCCTGCTTGAGAATTTTTGCAGCACGTTGTGTATGAGGTCGCAGGTAATGAGTCTCCATCACCCAATGTTAGAATTTTAAGAAGTTTTATTTTCTCAGTTTAGGATGATGTCATTACATGTACTGCTACTCAGAGTGGTATAAATAACTAGAGCTTTTGAATCACTAACATGTAAATGTGTTTCATCTCAGATGTTTTAAATAAATATGTTAATTGTTATTTATTTATTATTTATTTCTTAGCAGACACCCTTATCCAGGGCGTTTGGATGTTCCTTTTTATAAATCAGTGTCTTTCTTAGTTGAATGGGATGAGAATATCACTTTTTAATCCTATAGTTAATCTGCAGTTTTTCATTAAGATTTTATTTTGATTGGTGCGCAACAAATATTAATAGTGTTACTTAAAGTTTTCTATGTTAACATATCGTTTCTCATAACACTTGAGTTCTCAGTTCTTGATTATTTATAGGTTTTCCATATACAGTACATCAATACTGTAGTATATCCCTGAAATGAACAATATTTTCTGAACCTGTCAAAACGAAATATACATATATACACACATACATGCTGTATAGGTCTTATGAGTATTTAGCTTTTTTGTGTTTCAGAAGTAATTATTTGATGTAAAGAACTTGACAAAACCATTATTATCTTGTAAATTATAAGGTTAATCTGTTTTTTCAAATGCGTTTTGGAAACCAATCTCAGATTATGTCTTCATAAAGACACGGTTTGGATTGATTTCCAAGCTGCATTAGAAAAAAACAACAACAACCTTATTTTACAAGGTAGGAATGGTAGCTTCAAATCATTTACATCAAATAATAGCAGGTTCTAATTTCAACCCAACTATGAAGGTTAATTTAACCCAGCAGTGATATAATATAACCCAATAAATGGGTTGTTTTTTACCCAGCGTGCTGGCTTATAACTTTAACCCAGCGCTGGGAAGGTGCAATAGTAACCCAGCGCTGGGAAGGTGCAATAGTAACCCAGCGCTGGGAAGGTGCAATAGTAACCCAGCGCTGGGAAGGTGCAATAGTAACCCAGCGCTGGGAAGGTGCAATAGTAACCCAGCGCTGGGAAGGTGCAATAGTAACCCAGCGCTGGGAAGGTGCAATAGTAACCCAGCGCTGGGAAGGTGCAATAGTAACCCAGCGCTGGGAAGGTGCAATAGTAACCCAGCGCTGGGAAGGTGCAATAGTAACCCAGCGCTTTTTGGCTTTCAACCCATGTTGGATTATTTTTAACTCAGCATTTCTTAGAGTGTGTGTGCATTATGAACACTGATATTCTGTGAAAAACCCCAATATGTACAATTGTAACGTCTCGCTCTTAGCACGAAACTAATCCCAACGACGGGATTACCTCCCTGTATCAAATATACCCAAATTATTAACAAGGGGAAGGGCGAAGCGACAGTGCATCAAGGACGCGAGATCCCCCAATAAATACACTATAGAAAAACGGGATAACCTTAAACATTTATTGGCTAAAATAATTGAAACTGTTCAACAAAACAAGATGGAAAAGAAGTTCCGAGCAAAAAAAACAAAACATAAACAAGCCAGCAAAATATCCATTGCGAGAACAAAGTAACAAAATAAAACAAAAAAACAAAACAGTCCCGCAACAAAAATAAAAAAAAAAACAACGATCTCACCAAACTCCTGGGTACCCGCTTGCTTGAAGATCCTCTCAGAATATGATGACCAGTAATCCACAAAAACTATGAACATGCACTTGAAAAACCAACACCGTCAGCAACGTGGTGCATTACAAGCCGGCTCCAGGCTTTAGCGATCGTGGGCAGCAAAGGTGAACGACACCGGCTAAACAGCCTGAAACTGAAACAAAGCACTTGCTGATAAAAAAAAAAAAAAAAAAAAAAAAATCAACTTCCAACAAGAACGACAGTCGAAGGTAAACAGGATCGCTCTACCATGGCAAACCACCCCGGGAAGAAGAACGCCGCGGACTTTTCAAAAACAAGGAATAGAGTCCCTAAACAGGAACTAAGGAGACGACAGGAACTCACAAGGCAGGTAAGCAGCTCCCCCCTATGGCGTAACAAAGGTACTATTTATACTTGTCTGAAACAATCTTTCCATTAACAACGCTGCCGCTTCCAGCGAATAAGAACCTCGAAATGTACTTGGAACCTGGCCAGGCTTCCGTGCTGCCCAATTAAGGCGCAACACATGGTACGTTTATTGTACCATGTAGAACCAAACATTCAATTTAAGTGGCAGTGCCACACAATTACTTCCCTAGTGCTGTTTACACCCCCCTTCTTAAAGGTATAATCTGGAAACACATCACTAACCATCTGACCTAGCACTGACGAATCATCTTCATCATCTTCTTCTTCTTCTGTACAGAACAATAAGGCATCGTATAACACTAGTAGTATTACAGTATGGGGTCGAGGGATTTTAATATGTAGCTATGTGTTTTAAAAAAAAAAAAAAAAAAATCAGTTCAAGTAAAAGTCTAGAAATTAAAAAAAAAATATTCAGTAGTTTTTCAGCACATATTAGTTACATATTTTCAATGAGCTGATATATAGAGGTAAGTCATTAAAAAAGACAAATATACAGGTGGGACGATTCTGTTATTGTAAAGGCGCTGTGACGTTGTCACGCGAAAAATCAGCCACTCAATTATTATAGTAAATAAACTATTATAGTAAATAAACAAGACACAGTAATGGTAAACAATGTGCCCGATATTTTCTTATCTTTGTTAAACTGATTAAAGGCACCAGCAAAAATGGGTACTTGCTCAAAAGTAAGATTTCAAATGATTTTTGACAGAGTCTATAGAAAACTAAAGCGCTTTTGTGGTACTTGTCGTGTAGGACTTTTCTGGTACTGTAGTACTTTTTTTAGTATGCCTGTACTCCTTTGTAATGCTGGTCCTACTACAGAAGGTGCTGGTTCTGTTATTGGATTCTGTATAAAGTGTTGTTTAATACTCGGCACTTTTCATCTGAATTACTGCAAGAACCAAGCAGCAGCACAACCACGTGGCTCAAGGACATGAAGCTGAAAACTCAGCTTTACAATGTGTGTTTTATTCTGAAATGCACTATTTTTCAGTTACTTTTGTAACTGTTGAACACCTACAGACTATAATAAAACATTACTTTCACTCGCAGTTTTTCGCTATTGTTACCTCAAGAAGACATCAGACAAAATATTAAAACAGAAGCCCTTTTTATTAAATGATAAAATGTAACATATATTTTATTAAATGATAAAATGTGACAGTTGGATTCACTCTCAGTATGTGCAGTGGATTGCCTCGATTGCCTCGGCGTTTGCACACGTGTTTAAACGCTTTACTCAAACGTCTGCCCGCTCCAGGAATTCCTTCTTTACTGCATCTATAACAGTATAAAGGCAGCCGATTATGGAACCCTGTCACATTGAAAATGAAATGCCAATTGAAAATATTATTGAACAGTAGGTAATAAAAATGGGTTTAAACCTTTTCCAGGTTTAATTGAATGTATGCATAGATAAGAAAATACATCGTATTTATTGAAAAGGGACATGTTTATAAAATGCAAAGGAAATAGATCAAAACTGAAAATATAAAAATAAGAGTATTTAGATTGGCAAAAATGAACAATTTCCTGTGGCTGAGTTATGTGCCAAAAGTTTTTATTCAAATACTGATGTTTTCAATAATAATAATAATAATAATAATAATAATAATAATAATAATAATAATAATAATATTTTCGTCGATGATGACGATATCAATGCTATTTTAAAATAAATAAATAAACGTTTGGCAACGAGACTAATTAACTAACGTTAGCTTCAGCTGCACAAACGAAGTCTGGTTCTGTCCCGACACTGTAGGGGGGGTGAGTGACGTCACTGCGCTAAGATAACAGTGGGCGCGTTGAGTAAGTGAGCCGCTCAGAGTGAGAGCCGCTCAGAGTGAGAGCCGCTCAGAAAGCACACCGAGCAGATTTAAATGACTTCACACTCTGGGTATGTTAAGTAAGTGAGCCTCTCAGAGTGAGGACGCTCTGAAAGCACACCGAGCAGATTTAAATGACTTCACACTCTGGGTATGTTAAGTAAGTGAGCCTCTCAGAGTGAGGACGCTCTGAAAGCACACCGAGCAGATTTAAATGACTTCACACTCTGGGTATGTTAAGTAAGTGAGCCTCTCAGAGTGAGGACGCTCTGAAAGCACACCGAGCAGATTTAAATGACTTCACACTCTGGGTATGTTAAGTAAGTGAGCCTCTCAGAGTGAGGACGCTCTGAAAGCACACCGAGCAGATTTAAATGACTTCACACTCTGGGTATGTTAAGTAAGTGAGCCTCTCAGAGTGAGGACGCTCTGAAAGCACACCGAGCAGATTTAAATGACTTCACACTCTGGGTATGTTAAGTAAGTGAGCCTCTCAGAGTGAGGACGCTCTGAAAGCACACCGAGAAGATTTAAATGACTTCACACTCTGGGTATGTTAAGTAAGTGAGCCTCTCAGAGTGAGAGCCGCTCAGAAAGCACACCGAGCAGATTTAAATGACTTCACACTCTGGGTATGTTAAGTAAGTGAGCCTCTCAGAGTGAGGACGCACTGAAAGCACACTGAGCAGATTTAAATGACTTCACACTCTGGGTATGTTAAGTAAGTGAGCCGCTCAGAGTGAGGACGCACTGAAAGCACACTGAGCAGATTTAAATGACTTCACACTCTGGGTATGTTAAGTAAGTGAGCCGCTCAGAGTGAGGACGCACTGAAAGCACACTGAGCAGATTTAAATGACTTCACACTCTGGGTATGTTAAGTAAGTGAGCCGCTCAGAGTGAGGACGCTCTGAAAGCACACCGAGCAGATTTAAATGACTTCACACTCTGGGTATGTTAAGTAAGTGAGCCGCTCAGAGTGAGGACGCTCTGAAAGCACACCGAGCAGATTTAAATGACTTCACACTCTGGGTATGTTAAGTAAGTGAGCCTCTCAGAGTGAGGACGCTCTGAAAGCACACCGAGCAGATTTAAATGACTTCACACTCTGGGTATGTTAAGTAAGTGAGCCTCTCAGAGTGAGGACGCTCTGAAAGCACACCGAGCAGATTTAAATGACTTCACACTCTGGGTACGTTAAGTAAGTGAGCCTCTCAGAGTGAGGACGCTCTGAAAGCACACCGAGCAGATTTAAATGACTTCACACTCTGGGTATGTTAAGTAAGTGAGCCTCTCAGAGTGAGGATGCTCTGAAAGCACACCGAGAAGATTTAAATGACTTCACACTCTGGGTATGTTAAGTAAGTGAGCCTCTCAGAGTGAGGACGCTCTGAAAGCACACCGAGCAGATTTAAATGACTTCACACTCTGGGTATGTTAAGTAAGTGAGCCTCTCAGAGTGAGGACGCTCTGAAAGCACACCGAGCAGATTTAAATGACTTCACACTCTGGGTATGTTAAGTAAGTGAGCCGCTCAGAGTGAGGACGCTCTGAAAGCACACCGAGCAGATTTAAATGACTTCACACTCTGGGTATGTTAAGTAAGTGAGCCTCTCAGAGTGAGGACGCTCTGAAAGCACACTGAGCAGATTTAAATGACTTCACACTCTGGGTATGTTAAGTAAGTGAGCCTCTCAGAGTGAGGACGCTCAGAAAGCACACCGAGCAGATTTAAATGACTTCACACTCTGGGTATGTTAAGTAAGTGAGCCTCTCAGAGTGAGGACGCTCTGAAAGCACACCGAGCAGATTTAAATGACTTCACACTCTGGGTATGTTAAGTAAGTGAGCCTCTCAGAGTGAGGACGCTCTGAAAGCACACCGAGCAGATTTAAATGACTTCACACTGTGGGTATGTTAAGTAAGTGAGCCTCTCAGAGTGAGGACGCTCTGAAAGCACACTGAGCAGATTTAAATGACTTCACACTCTGGGTACGTTAAGTAAGTGAGCCTCTCAGAGTGAGGACGCTCTGAAAGCACACTGAGCAGATTTAAATGACTTCACACTCTGGGTATGTTAAGTAAGTGAGCCTCTCAGAGTGAGGACGCTCTGAAAGCACACCGAGCAGATTTAAATGACTTCACACTCTGGGTATGTTAAGTAAGTGAGCCTCTCAGAGTGAGGACGCTCTGAAAGCACACTGAGCAGATTTAAATGACTTCACACTCTGGGTATGTTAAGTAAGTGAGCCTCTCAGAGTGAGGACGCTCTGAAAGCACACCGAGCAGATTTAAATGACTTCACACTCTGGGTATGTTAAGTAAGTGAGCCTCTCAGAGTGAGGACGCTCTGAAAGCACACCGAGCAGATTTAAATGACTTCACACTCTGGGTATGTTAAGTAAGTGAGCCTCTCAGAGTGAGGACGCTCTGAAAGCACACCGAGCAGATTTAAATGACTTCACACTCTGGGTATGTTAAGTAAGTGAGCCGCTCAGAGTGAGGACGCTCTGAAAGCACACCGAGCAGATTTAAATGACTTCACACTCTGGGTATGTTAAGTAAGTGAGCCTCTCAGAGTGAGGACGCTCTGAAAGCACACCGAGCAGATTTAAATGACTTCACACTCTGGGTATGTTAAGTAAGTGAGCCTCTCAGAGTGAGGACGCTCCGAAAGCACACCGAGCAGATTTAAATGACTTCACACTCTGGGTATGTTAAGTAAGTGAGCCTCTCAGAGTGAGGACGCTCTGAAAGCACACCGAGCAGATTTAAATGACTTCACACTCTGGGTATGTTAAGTAAGCGAGCCTCTCAGAGTGAGGACGCTCTGAAAGCACACCGAGCAGATTTAAATGACTTCACACTCTGGGTATGTTAA
>NW_026708298.1:0-2500 GCF_902713425.1 Acipenser ruthenus
CCCTCACTCTTTCCTCTCCTTCTCTCCCTCTCCCCCTCTCCCCCCTCTCCCCTCTCTCCCCCTCCCCTCTCCTCGTCGCCCCAGTTCCTTGATGGTTGCAGAGAACTTCTGAATCTTCTGTCTGTCTGTCTGTCTGTCTGCAAAATCTTTGAGAAAACGATGGCAGAACTATTTAAACAACGTATTTCAAGAGTTCATCTTTAAATAGTTTGGAGTATGGAGAGTGGTTTAAACAGAGGGGAGGGAGAGGGGGGAGAGGGGGGAGAGGGGGAGAGAGGAAGAGAGGACAAGGAGAGACAGAGAGGCAGGTACAGAGAGCTTGACCCAGATCCATGTGTAAATCAAGAGTCTCAACAGAGCAGAGAGAGAGAGAGAAAGAGAGACAGACAGAGAAAGACACACAGAGAGGAGAGAGGAGAGAGAGAGAGAGACAGAGACAGAGACAGAGAGAGAGACAGACATACAGAGTGTATGGAAATTCAGATTTCTACAGTGATGTTATTAGCTACCCCGCCCCCCCCCCCCTTCTCTCTCTCCTAATGAGACTGACTGCAAACCTCATGAATATTCAACACTCATTAACGAGGGGTGGGGTGGGGGGGGCTAACTCAAACTAACGACTAAATGCGGAACACAAGACAGGTGCCAACGGCAATCAACCACACAGTGAATCAAACACAAGGCACTGCCAGCCAGCAAAACCAACGCAGTGAAACCAGGAGAGACCGAGTCAAGCAGACCAGCGTTTGGGCTCCAGTGCCTTCATCAGTGTGATTATTGAAACTAGAAGAGACCGAGTCAAGCAGACCAGCGTTTGGGCTCCAGTGCCTTCATCAGTGTGATTATTGAAACTAGAAGAGACCGAGTCAAGCAGACCAGCGTTTGGGCTCCAGTGCCTTCATCAGTGTGATTATTGAAACTAGAAGAGACCGAGTCAAGCAGACCAGCGTTTGGGCTCCAGTGCCTTCATCAGTGTGATTATTGAAACTAGAAGAGACCGAGTCAAGCAGACCAGCGTTTGGGCTCCAGTGCCTTCATCAGTGTGATTATTGAAACTAGAAGAGACCGAGTCAAGCAGACCAGCGTTTGGGCTCCAGTGCCTTCATCAGTGTAATTATTGAGGTGAAAGGGCTCGGCCCGAGCTTACAGAGCAGCGTGGGGGGAGGGAGGGGAGGGGGGGGGCCTTATTTAATATCGCCGTGGTGATGTAATACCACTAAATCCTAATCATCGCACTTCTGTGTCGATCGCACGCTGAGAGGGAGACGTTGCCATGGAAACTGCTTCCGATAGGAACTCGGGATCTGAGACGGTGGAGCTGGCAGTGAGGAGGAGGAGGAGGAGGAGGAGGAGGAGGAGGAGAGATGAGAGGGGAGAGAGGGAAGAGGAGAGAGGAGAGAGAGGAGAGAGGAGAGGAGAGAGGGGAGAGGGGGAGAGGGGAGAGAGGAGAGATGAGAGATGAGAGATGAGAGAGGAGAGAGGAGAGATGAGAGATGAGAGGGGAGAGAGGGGAGAGGAGAGAGGAGAGAGGGGAGAGGGAGAGGGGCGAAAGGAGAGGGGAGAGAGGAGAGAGGAGAGAGAGGAGAGAGGAGAAAGAGGAGAGAGGGGAGAGGGGTGAGGGGAGGAGAGAGGAGAGAGAAGAAGGGAGAGAGGAGAGGAGAGAGAGGAGAGGGGAGAGGGAGAGGGGAGAAAGGAGAGGGGAGAGAGGAGAGAGGGGTGAGAGGAGAGGGCAGAGAGGAGAGATGAGAGGGGAGAGAGGAGAGGAGAGAGAGAAGAGAGGAGAAAGGAGAGAGGAGAGAGGAGAGATGAGAGGGGAGAGAGGAGAGAGGGGAGGAGGGGAGAGGGGAGAAAACAGAGGGGAGAGAGGAGAGAGGAGAGAGGAGAGAGGAGAGGAGAGAGGAGAGAGGAGAGAGGAGAGAGGAGAGAGGAGAGAGGTGAGATGAGAGAGGAGAGATGAGAGAGGAGAGATGAGAGAGGAGAGGAAAGGAGAGAGGAGAGAGGAGAGAGGAGAGAGGAGAGAGGGAGAGAGTAGGGAGAGAGTCTCTGTGCTTTCTCACACTTTGCTGAGTTTTTAACACTTTTGTAACAGACTCTTTTTAAAAGGTTTTTAATTTCCCTGCTCGTGAGGGGGCGGGGGGGGGGGGGGGGGGGGGGGGGGTGAAACCGGTCTGAAAGCTCATGAAAGTTTAAACAGAAAAGCGTGTGGCTTTGAAAAGCAGGAGGAAAACAGACCAATCCATTATTAAATATTACCTTCCTTAATTTATTCATTCCTTTCAATTAAAAAAATAACACACACAGAAGGACCTGCTACATGCAGCACACACTTTGTGTATCAATGTGGACTGGCTGTTATTCACAGATATGATTTTTTTTTTAAAATCAGTTATTCACATTTATATATAGAATAATAGATGGGCTTCAGTGAGTCACAGGATAATAATTCCATCGAGGGTTCCTGTGACGTCATAAACTACGAGAGCGAGGGCGGAGTTTCTAA
>NW_026708298.1:5000-15000 GCF_902713425.1 Acipenser ruthenus
TACAATTATGCTGCAGTAATTACAAATAGAATTACGATTACATTAAAAAAAAGTAACAAACTAAACAGCTGGACACATTAACATGTTCAGTGTATTTATTCTGCATAGCCACGCAATATAAATCACAGGTACAAATACTCAGCCAGCGTTATATCACATTATACATGAACTGCACGCTGCCTGGACTGAGAGGATCAGCGCGGAGCGGCGCTGCACATGCGACAGTGGCGCCATCTGGTGGATCACAAAACAAGGAATTATAATTTTTCCGCAAAACATCCCAGATTTTTTGCCACACTGTGCTGACCTTTGATTCGCTATAACAATAACCTGCCGCTGTAAACCTTTACAACGCTGCACGCAAAACAAACGTATGGATTAAAATATATATATACGTAAATAAATATTCAGCAATTAATTAATTAGTTAATTAATTAATTAAAAAGCATAACAGGTTACATATTTAAAATGCTGTACGCGTACATTATAACGCGCTTACGGTCGAAGACATTACACAGAAAAAAATCAAACTATATTGGGTTTTTCTGACAAACAAACATTATGTGGTATAATATATCGGAGGTACGTCTATCCCACAACCCCCCTCTGATGTTCACATTGACCGTAGAGTGCTTTGCGATTCTGCTCTCCCCAAATCAAACGCGGAAAAAAACACGGGGGTGTTTTCAAATTCAGGCTGTATTTTATTCCGGGGGGTCCGGACGGGTTCTGTGAACATGAGCAGCATCAGATGGATCACGTATTCGGGGATTTTGTCCGGGGCGATCGGAGTGGTGTGCGGATTTTGGATGATAACGTCACCGGGCGAGGAACGAAAAAAGAACATTATCAAGGTACGGTTTTTATCAACCCCCATAGCTAAGCAAATTAATAATAATAATAATAATAATAATAATAATATTAAAAGCCACTAAGACAGACGCAGGCACAGCGTTCCCCAGTTTAATAATGGGAGCTTTACAAACATGCCTCCCCTCCCGTGGCGATCCCGCTGTGATTTTACTATGGGAAACTTGTATAAGATACAGAAATGTGAATTGTTGTTGTATTATTATAGTGATTTTTTTTTTATCCCCTCCTCCTTCCCCGTCTATACCGACAGAGCCTCCCAGAAGCGAACCCGCTGCGGATGCAAGAGACTCGGCGCTTGACCGCTTTGCAGCTGCGAGTCCTCAAAGAAGCGGCGGAGACGGACGAGAACATCACCCGGAGATACAGCAAATAAAACACAACTTCATCCGTCTCCTCCCGTCCCATTATTATTATTATTAATTAGTATTATTATTTATTTATTTATTTATTAATTAGCAGACGCTGTTATCCAGGGCGATTTACAATCGTAAGCAAATACATTAAGTGTTACAATACAACAATACAAGTATTATTATTATTATTATTATTATTATTATTATTATTATTCGTACTGTTGTCTAAATATGTACGGAACTAATTTTCCAACACAAATGTTTCACACGGAATCAAAACAACAGCGGGCCACCGTCGTTGTGCACCAGCTTCCGGTAAAGAAGGTCGGATGACGTAGTAACCAATCCTCGCTTCCTGTAGGTAAGGTCACTGGGCGGAAAGCTCTTCCGGCGAAGAAGGTCAACGGTACAAAAACAGGCGCGGCCGGCGTGCGTGTTTGTGAAGCAGAAACAGATCAAAAATAAAAAGCAATCGGATAAATATGACCAGCAAATATTAACAATTAAGTTCGTGTGAACTTTAAAAAAAAAAAAAAAACACAGACTTTTTTTTTTTTAAGGGATAATTAGTACAGCCCTATTTTGAATTAGAGTTGAGTATTTTAGTCGGTAGCAGAGCGCTGTATATTAATAACGTGCCCACATTAATATCGTATTTTATTTCATTACAAAATATCTGATTTACCTCCGTAGCGATGTCTGGGCCTAGCGTCGAAAGAGACGCCTCGATCCCCGCTCTGCCGCAACCCGCTCCCCGGAAAGCGCTTTTCAGCGGCTGCTGGGGCTGTCGGGTTACCTGCGGGGCCGGGCTGCTGTGCGCCGGGGGCTACGTCTTCATGGCCGCCCGGACTGTCTTAAAGAGAGGGGGTCCCGCCAGAGTGGGGACGGTGGCACAGATCTTTTTTTCTGCGTGTAAGTTTATTTATTTTATGAACCGCTACAGGGATGGGAATCAGACTCCCGCTGCACAGCAGTGTGATCCAGTCCTGGTTTCACTGGGAGTTTAATAATCAGACACACCTGAGCTTGTTAGCTAGACACACTGGGGGCTGATCAAGCTGGTAGCAGTGAAACCTGGACTGGATCACACTGCTGTGCGATGGGAGTCTGATTCCCAGCCCTGATCATATTTGTTATAAATTAAAACTCTGTGTTTAAACCAGGAATGGATCACGCTGCTGTGCAAATGGGGGGGCTTGGCTTATATTTTCATTCCTGGAGTAATTCTGTCTGTGCTGGCTTGTAAACAAATGCTTTCTTTATTTATTTTGATATCCGTCTTGTTTTCAGGTTTGGCATCGTGGGGGATTGTGATCCTCGCTGATCCGGTTGGAAAATCTCAGAGGAAAACCTGAAAAAAAAGAGTGTGTTTCGTTCTCTTGTATGACAGACCCCACCGCACCCCAACACATCAAAGACTGCCAGAGAACGACTCTGAAAAAAAACGAGGCTCACACCGAGGTTCGGTCAGCGATCGCTTTTAATTGGCCAGCGCGAGAAGCGAAGAAAAGAGTTATAATTAAGAACAGTAAATCAAGGATTGAGAAACCAAAAAAAAAATAAAACTAATAATAATAATAATAATAATTCAAGTCCAATTATTATTCACCATTTTGTACAAACTGCTTCTTTTGTGTGTGTTTCATTTTTTTAATAGTCCCGAGTGTTTTGTTGCGTTTGAGTTTTTCCGTCCCGGATCATGCTTCTCTCTCTCCTGGTCAGAGGGGGCGGGGCTATGCTTGGGTTCAGGTCATGTGACGTCTCTCTCTTGGTGTCTGATCTTTATTTTCTTTACTTCTTGGCAACCATTAAGACTGCTGAAGGAACCAGACCTGTGAAACACAGAAACAAACTGAATCAATACAGCAGCTCGCCTGTGTCTCTGTATACAGACCGTGTGTCTCAGTGTATTAATACAGCAGCTCGCCTGTGTCTCTGTATACACACCATGTGTCTCAGTGTATTAATACAGCAGCTCGCCTGTGTCTCTGTATACAGACCGTGTGTCTCTCAGTGTATTAATACAGCAGCTCGCCTGTGTCTCTGTATACAGACCGTGTGTCTCTCAGTGTATTAATACAGCAGCTCGCCTGTGTCTCTGTATACAGGCCGTGTGTCTCTCAGTGTATTAATACAGCAGCTCGCCTGTGTCTCTGTATACAGACCGTGTGTCTCTCAGTGTATTAATACAGCAGCTCGCCTGTGTCTCTGTATACAGACCGTGTGTCTCTCAGTGTATTAATACAGCAGCTCGCCTGTGTCACTGTATACAGACCGTGTGTCTCTCAGTGTATTAATACAGCAGCTAGCCTGTGTCACTGTATACAGACCGTGTGTCTCTCAGTGTATTAATACAGCAGCTCGCCTGTGTCTCTGTATACAGACCGTGTGTCTCTCAGTGTATTAATACAGCAGCTCGCCTGTGTCTCTGTATACAGACCATGTGTCTCTCAGTGTATTAATACAGCAGCTCGCCTGTGTCTCTGTATACAGACCGTGTGTCTCTCAGTGTATTAATACAGCAGCTCGCCTGTGTCTCTGTATACAGACCGTGTGTCTCTCAGTGTATTAATACAGCAGCTAGCCTGTGTCTCTGTATACAGACCGTGTGTCTCTCAGTGTATTAATACAGCAGCTCGCCTGTGTCTCTGTATACAGACCGTGTGTCTCTCAGTGTATTAATACAGCAGCTAGCCTGTGTCACTGTATACAGACCGTGTGTCTCTCAGTGTATTAATACAGCAGCTCGCCTGTGTCTCTGTATACAGACCGTGTGTCTCTCAGTGTATTAATACAGCAGCTCGCCTGTGTCTCTGTATACAGACCGTGTGTGTCTCAGTGTATTAATACAGGAGCTCGCCTGTGTCTCTGTATACAGACCGTGTGTCTCAGTGTATTAATACAGCAGCTCGCCTGTGTCTCTGTATACAGACCGTGTGTCTCTCAGTGTATTAATACAGCAGCTCGCCTGTGTCTCTGTATACAGACCGTGTGTCTCTCAGTGTATTAATACAGCAGCTCGCCTGTGTCTCTGTATACAGACCGTGTGTCTCTCAGTGTATTAATACAGCAGCTCGCCTGTGTCTCTGTATACAGACCGTGTGTCTCTCAGTGTATTAATACAGGAGCTCGCCTGTGTCTCTGTATACAGACCGTGTGTCTCTCAGTGTATTAATACAGCAGCTCGCCTGTGTCTCTGTATACAGACCGTGTCTCTCAGTGTATTAATACAGCAGCTCGCCTGTGTCTCTGTATACAGACCGTGTGTCTCTCAGTGTATTAATACAGCAGCTCGCCTGTGTCTCTGTATACAGACCGTGTGTCTCTCAGTGTATTAATACAGCAGCTAGCCTGTGTCGCTGTATACAGACCGTGTGTCTCTCAGTGTATTAATACAGCAGCTCGCCTGTGTCTCTGTATACAGACCGTGCGTCTCTCAGTGTATCGCCTGTGTCTCTGTATACAGACCGTGTGTCTCTCAGTGTATTAATACAGCAGCTCGCCTGTGTCTCTGTATACAGACCGTGTGTCTCTCAGTGTATTAATACAGCAGCTCGTCTGTGTCTCTGTATACAGACCGTGTGTCTCTCAGTGTATTAATACAGCAGCTCGCCTGTGTCTCTGTATACAGACCGTGTGTCTCAGTGTATTAATACAGCAGCTCGCCTGTGTCTCTGTATACAGACCGTGTGTCTCTCAGTGTATTAATACAGCAGCTCGCCTGTGTCTCTGTATACAGACCGTGTGTCTCTCAGTGTATTAATACAGCAGCTCGCCTGTGTCTCTGTATACAGACCGTGTGTCTCAGTGTATTAATACAGCAGCTCGCCTGTGTCTCTGTATACAGACCGTGTGTCTCTCAGTGTATTAATACAGCAGCTCGCCTGTGTCTCTGTATACAGACCGTGTGTCTCTCAGTGTATTAATACAGCAGCTCGCCTGTGTCTCTGTATACAGACCGTGTGTCTCTCAGTGTATTAATACAGCAGCTCGCCTGTGTCTCTGTATACAGACCGTGTGTCTCTCAGTGTATTAATACAGCAGCTCGCCTGTGTCTCTGTATACAGACCGTGTGTCTCTCAGTGTATTAATACAGCAGCTCGCCTGTGTCTCTGTATACAGACCGTGTGTCTCTCAGTGTATTAATACAGCAGCTCGCCTGTGTCTCTGTATACAGACCGTGTGTCTCAGTGTATTAATACAGCAGCTCGCCTGTGTCTCTGTATACAGACCGTGTGTCTCTCAGTGTATTAATACAGCAGCTCGCCTGTGTCTCTGTATACAGACCGTGCGTCTCTCAGTGTATTAATACAGCAGCTCGCCTGTGTCTCTGTATACAGACCGTGCGTCTCTCAGTGTATTAATACAGCAGCTCGCCTGTGTCTCTGTATACAGACCGTGTGTCTCTCAGTGTATTAATACAGCAGCTCGCCTGTGTCACTGTATACAGACCGTGTCTCTCAGTGCATTAATACAGCAGCTCGCCTGTGTCTCTGTATACAGACCGTGCGTCTCTCAGTGTATTAATACAGCAGCTCGCCTGTGTCTCTGTATACAGACCGTGCGTCTCTCAGTGTATTAATACAGCAGCTCGCCTGTGTCTCTGTATACAGACCGTGTGTCTCAGTGTATTAATACAGCAGCTCGCCTGTGTCTCTGTATACAGACCGTGTGTCTCTCAGTGTATTAATACAGCAGCTCGCCTGTGTCTCTGTATACAGACCGTGTGTCTCAGTGTATTAATACAGCAGCTCGCCTGTGTCTCTGTATACAGACCGTGTGTCTCTCAGTGTATTAATACAGCAGCTCGCCTGTGTCTCTGTATACAGACCGTGTGTCTCTCAGTGTATTAATACAGCAGCTCGCCTGTGTCTCTGTATACAGACCGTGTGTCTCTCAGTGTATTAATACAGCAGCTCGCCTGTGTCTCTGTATACAGACCGTGTGTCTCTCAGTGTATTAATACAGCAGCTCGCCTGTGTCTCTGTATACAGACCGTGTGTCTCTCAGTGTATTAATACAGCAGCTAGCCTGTGTCTCTGTATACAGACCGTGTGTCTCTCAGTGTATTAATACAGCAGCTCGCCTGTGTCTCTGTATACAGACCGTGTGTCTCTCAGTGTATTAATACATCAGCTCGCCTGTGTCTCTGTATACAGACCGTGTGTCTCAGTGTATTAATACAGCAGCTCGCCTGTGTCTCTGTATACAGACCGTGTGTCTCAGTGTTTTAATACAGCAGCTCGCCTGTGTCTCTGTATACAGACCGTGTGTCTCTCAGTGTATTAATACAGCAGCTCGCCTGTGTCTCTGTATACAGACCGTGTGTCTCTCAGTGTATTAATACAGCAGCTCGCCTGTGTCTCTGTATACAGACCGTGTGTCTCTCAGTGTATTAATACAGCAGCTCGCCTGTGTCTCTGTATACAGACCGTGTGTCTCAGTGTATTAATACAGCAGCTAGCCTGTGTCTCTGTATACAGACCGTGTGTCTCTCAGTGTATTAATACAGCAGCTCGCCTGTGTCTCTGTATACAGACCGTGTGTCTCAGTGTATTAATACAGCAGCTCGCCTGTGTCTCTGTATACAGACCGTGTGTCTCTCAGTGTATTAATACAGCAGCTAGCCTGTGTCTCTGTATACAGACCGTGTGTCTCTCAGTGTTTTAATACAGCAGCTCGCCTGTGTCTCTGTATACAGACCGTGTGTCTCTCAGTGTATTAATACAGCAGCTCGCCTGTGTCTCTGTATACAGACCATGTGTCTCTCAGTGTATTAATACAGCAGCTCGCCTGTGTCTCTGTATACAGACCGTGCGTCTCTCAGTGTATTAATACAGCAGCTCGCCTGTGTCTCTGTATACAGACCGTGTGTCTCTCAGTGTATTAATACAGCAGCTCGCCTGTGTCTCTGTATACAGACCGTGTGTCTCTCAGTGTATTAATACAGCAGCTCGCCTGTGTCTCTGTATACAGACCGTGTCTCTCAGTGTATTAATACAGCAGCTCGCCTGTGTCTCTGTATACAGACCGTGTGTCTCTCAGTGTATTAATACAGCAGCTAGCCTGTGTCTCTGTATACAGACCGTGTGTCTCTCAGTGTATTAATACAGCAGCTCGCCTGTGTCTCTGTATACAGACCGTGTGTCTCTCAGTGTATTAATACAGCAGCTCGCCTGTGTCTCTGTATACAGACCGTGTGTCTCTCAGTGTATTAATACAGCAGCTCGCCTGTGTCTCTGTATACAGACCGTGTGTCTCTCAGTGTATTAATACAGCAGCTCGCCTGTGTCTCTGTATACAGACCGTGTGTCTCTCAGTGTATTAATACAGCAGCTCGCCTGTGTCTCTGTATACAGACCGTGTGTCTCTCAGTGTATTAATACAGCAGCTCGCCTGTGTCTCTGTATACAGACCGTGTGTCTCTCAGTGTATTAATACAGCAGCTAGCCTGTGTCTCTGTATACAGACCGTGTGTCTCTCAGTGTATTAATACAGCAGCTAGCCTGTGTCTCTGTATACAGACCGTGTGTCTCTCAGTGTATTAATACAGCAGCTCGCCTGTGTCTCTGTATACAGACCGTGTGTCTCTCAGTGTATTAATACAGCAGCTCGCCTGTGTCTCTGTATACAGACCGTGTGTCTCTCAGTGTATTAATACAGCAGCTCGCCTGTGTCTCTGTATACAGACCGCGTGTCTCTCAGTGTATTAATACAGCAGCTCGCCTGTGTCTCTGTATACAGACCGCGTGTCTCTCAGTGTATTAATACAGCAGCTCGCCTGTGTCTCTGTATACAGACCGTGCGTCTCTCAGTGTATTAATACAGCAGCTCGCCTGTGTCTCTGTATACAGACCGTGCGTCTCTCAGTGTATTAATACAGCAGCTCGCCTGTGTCTCTGTATACAGACCGTGTGTCTCTCAGTGTATTAATACAGCAGCTCGCCTGTGTCTCTGTATACAGACCGTGTGTCTCTCAGTGTATTAATACAGCAGCTCGCCTGTGTCTCTGTATACAGACCGTGTGTCTCTCAGTGTATTAATACAGCAGCTCGCCTGTGTCTCTGTATACAGACCGTGTGTCTCTCAGTGTATTAATACAGCAGCTCGCCTGTGTCTCTGTATACAGACCGTGTGTCTCTCAGTGTATTAATACAGCAGCTAGCCTGTGTCTCTGTATACAGACCGTGTGTCTCTCAGTGTATTAATACAGCAGCTCGCCTGTGTCTCTGTATACAGACCGTGTGTCTCTCAGTGTATTAATACAGCAGCTCGCCTGTGTCTCTGTATACAGACCATGTGTCTCTCAGTGTATTAATACAGCAGCTAGCCTGTGTCTCTGTATACAGACCGTGTGTCTCTCAGTGTATTAATACAGCAGCTCGCCTGTGTCTCTGTATACAGACCGTGTGTCTCTCAGTGTATTAATACAGCAGCTAGCCTGTGTCTCTGTATACAGACCGTGTGTCTCTCAGTGTATTAATACAGCAGCTCGCCTGTGTCTCTGTATACAGACCGTGTGTCTCTCAGTGTATTAATACAGCAGCTCGCCTGTGTCTCTGTATACAGACCGTGTGTCTCTCAGTGTATTAATACAGCAGCTCGCCTGTGTCTCTGTATACAGACCGTGTGTCTCAGTGTATTAATACAGCAGCTCGCCTGTGTCTCTGTATACAGACCGTGTGTCTCAGTGTATTAATACAGCAGCTCGCCTGTGTCTCTGTATACAGACCGTGCGTCTCTCAGTGTATTAATACAGAAGCTCGCCTGTGTCTCTGTATACAGACCATGTGTCTCTCAGTGTATTAATACAGCAGCTAGCCTGTGTCGCTGTATACAGACCGTGTGTCTCTCAGTGTATTAATACAGCAGCTAGCCTGTGTCTCTGTATACAGACCATGTGTCTCAGTGTGTCTCGGTGTGTATAGTCTCTCAGTCTCTCTCTCAGTGTCTCGGTGTGTCTCAGTCTCTCTCTCGGTGTGTCTCAGTCTCTCGGTGTGTAGTCTCTCAGTGTCTCTCTCAGTGTGTCTCAGTCTCTCTCTCGGTGTCTCTCAGTCTCTCTCTCGGTGTCTTCCTCACCCAGCTCCTGCAGTGGCGTCTCCATGTCCTCCTCAGTGAATTGTCTCCTGGGGAAGGGGGTGAGCAGTGTGAACTCCTCGGCCCCGTCGGTCCGGTTCAGCTCCACGTAGAGCCGCACTGCGGCCAGCGGCTCCCGGGCCTTGAACGCACTGGTCAGCGCCGAGCCGTCCAGCAAGCGCACCTGGGGGGGGGGGTCACACCAGCGATGGGAACAAGACTCCTACTGCACAGCAGTGTCACCCACTCCATTAAACTCAGGGTGTCAGAATGAAAACTACGACTCCCAGCATGCCTCAGCACCAGCAGTACCAGTGAGGGAGGCTGGGAGCTGTAGTTCTTTAATACAGAACAGCTGGCATCAACCAGCAGTCACAACAGGGCCTGCAGTATAGGTGTGTTTACACTGGAAGCACTGCATCACAGTAAAAACGGCTCCCAGCATGCCTCAGCAGCAGCGAGGGATGCTGGGAGCTGTAGTTCTTTGCACAGTGAGTCAGGGGAGGGTCTGCTGACATACCTGTATCCTGCACTCATCGTATTCCCTCTTGGCTGGGGGGGGGCCCTGGCTGGCGGGCGGGGAGGTGGGAGGGGCCTCCACTGGGGGGGTCACGGGGGCAGCTCTGGAGCAACCCCCTCCAAACTGGGAACGAGAAACGAGAGAGAGAGAGAGAGAGAGAGAGAGAGATGCAACTCTT
>NW_026708298.1:17500-65000 GCF_902713425.1 Acipenser ruthenus
GCGGAACGGACAGACAGACAGAGGAACGGACAGACAGATAGACAGACAGACAGACAGAGGCACGGACAGACAGACAGACAGACAGACAGACAGCGGAACGGACAGACAGACAGAGGAACGGACAGACAGATAGACAGACAGACAGACAGAGGCACGGACAGACAGACAGACAGACAGACAGGGGCACTACAGTGACAATGCAGACAGACAGACAGACAGACAGACAGACAGACAGCGGAACGGACAGACAGACAGAGGCACGGACAGACAGATAGACAGACAGACAGACAGAGGCACGGACAGACAGACAGACAGACAGATATAGATATTTTTTGATATCACGTTGCATTTCTAGCACCAGTGCTGTAGAACACTGAGATCATTATACTAACCCCCCCCCTCACCCCCCTCACCCCCCGCTCACCGGCCGCGGGATCTGTCGGGGGGGCTGGAGGGGGGGTCAGAGTGAGCTGGGTCGGATCGGACCCCAAAACATGACCAGCTGGAGGAACGTAGGGCTCGTCAATATCAGGGTCACTTTCATGATCCATTATCCTGGAGAGAGAGGGAGAGAGAGGGGGAGGGAGAGGGGGACAGGGAGAGAGGGGGAGGGAGAGAGGGGGAGAGAGAGAGAGAGAGAGTGAGAGAGAAGGGGAGGGAGAGAGAGGGAGAGAAGGGGAGGGGGAGAGGGGGAGAGAGAGAGAGAGGGGGAGAGGGAGAGAAGGGGAGGGGGAGGGGGATAGGCATATCCAGATGTTATTCCTGCAGGATTCAGCCGGGAGTCATTTGGGAATCTGCAGCCGTTATTTCAAGCTACTCACCAGTCCATCGCTCGCTCTATCCCCTGATTCCCAGTGTGAGCCAGAGCCCTCTCTCTAAACACAGACACAAACCACATGGTAAAGCACAGTAAAACCATGGTAAAGTGTGATAAAGCACACTGAGGTGTGGTAAAGCATAGGGAAGCATTGTAAAGCACAGAGAGGTGTGGTAAAGCATAGGGAAGCATTGTAAAGCACAGAGAGGTCTGGTAAAGCATAGGGAAGCATTGTAAAGCACAGAGAGGTCTGGTAAAGCATAGGGAAGCATTGTAAAGCACAGAGAGGTCTGGTAAAGCATAGGGAAGCATTGTAAAGCACAGAGAGGTCTGGTAAAGCATAGGGAAGCATTGTAAAGCACAGAGAGGTCTGGTAAAGCATAGGGAAGCATTGTAAAGCACAGAGAGGTGTGGTAAAGCATAGGGAAGCATTGTAAAGCACAGAGAGGTCTGGTAAAGCATAGGGAAGCATTGTAAAGCACAGAGAGGTCTGGTAAAGCATAGGGAAGCATTGTAAAGCACAGAGAGGTCTGGTAAAGCATAGGGAAGCATTGTAAAGCACAGAGAGGTCTGGTAAAGCACAGGGAAGCATTGTAAAGCACAGAGAGGTCTGGTAAAGCATAGGGAAGCATTGTAAAGCACAGAGAGGTCTGGTAAAGCATAGGGAAGCATTGTAAAGCACAGAGAGGTCTGGTAAAGCATAGGGAAGCATTGTAAAGCACAGAGAGGTCTGGTAAAGCATAGGGAAGCATTGTAAAGCACAGAGAGGTCTGGTAAAGCATAGGGAAGCATTGTAAAGCACAGAGAGGTCTGGTAAAGCATAGGGAAGCATTGTAAAGCACAGAGAGGTCTGGTAAAGCATAGGGAAGCATTGTAAAGCACAGAGAGGTCTGGTAAAGCATAGGGAAGCATTGTAAAGCACAGAGAGGTCTGGTAAAGCATAGGGAAGCATTGTAAAGCACAGAGAGGTCTGGTAAAGCATAGGGAAGCATTGTAAAGCACAGAGAGGTCTGGTAAAGCATAGGGGAGCATTGTAAAGCACAGAGAGGTCTGGTAAAGCATAGGAAGCATTGTAAAGCACAGAGAGGTCTGGTAAAGCATAGGGAAGCATTGTAAAGCACAGAGAGGTCTGGTAAAGCATAGGGAAGCATTGTAAAGCACAGAGAGGTCTGGTAAAGCATAGGGAAGCATTGTAAAGCACAGAGAGGTGTGGTAAAGCATAGGGAAGCATTGTAAAGCACAGAGAGGTGTGGTAAAGCATAGGGAAGCATTGTAAAGCACAGAGAGGTGTGGTAAAGCATAGGGAAGCATTGTAAAGCACAGAGAGGTCTGGTAAAGCATAGGGAAGCATTGTAAAGCACAGAGGTCTGGGAAAGCATAGGGAAGCATTGTAAAGCACAGAGAGGTCTGGTAAAGCATAGGCAAGCATTGTAAAGCACAGAGAGGTCTGGTAAAGCATAGGGAAGCATTGTAAAGCACAGAGAGGTCTGGTAAAGCATAGGGAAGCATTGTAAAGCACAGAGAGGTCGCTGCTCACGCTCTGTTTTTGCTGAAGCCCATCTCCATTAAACTGTCCAGCGCCGTGAATTCTGCCATCGTGACGTCTCCGTTATTGCTTCTAAAAGATTGCAAAAAAAAAAACATGACTTCTAGTGGAAACGTTTGCCATTGAATTTACACTGAAGACCCTGAGAGAGACTTCTAGTGGAAACGTTTGCCATTGAATTTACACTGAAGACACTGAGAGAGACTTCTAGTGGAAACGTTTGCCATTGAATTTACACTGAAGACGCTGAGAAAGACTTCTAGTGGAAACGTTTGCCATTGAATTTACACTGAAGACGCTGAGAGAGACTTCCAGTGGAAACGTTTGCCATTGAATTTACACTGAAGACGCTGAGAGAGACTTCTAGTGGAAACGTTTGCCATTGAATTCACACTGAAGACACTGAGAGAGACTTCTAGTGGAAACGTTGCCATTGAATTTACACTGAAGACGCTGAGAAAGACTTCTAGTGGAAACGTTTGCCATTGAATTTACACTGAAGACACTGAGAGAGACTTCTAGTGGAAACGTTTGCCATTGAATTTACACTGAAGACACTGAGAGAGACTTCTAGTGGAAACGTTTGCCATTGAATTTACACTGAAGACGCTGAGAAAGACTTCTAGTGGAAACGTTTGCCATTGAATTTACACTGAAGACACTGAGAGAGACTTCTAGTGGAAACGTTTGCCATTGAATTTACACTGAAGACGCTGAGAGAGACTTCTAGTGGAAACGTTGCCATTGAATTTACACTGAAGACGCTGAGAGAGACTTCTAGTGGAAACGTTTGCCATTGAATTTACACTGAAGACGCTGAGAGAGACTTCTAGTGGAAGCGTTGCCATTGAATTTACACTGAAGACGCTGAGAAAGACTTCTAGTGGAAACGTTTGCCATTGAATTTACACTGAAGACGCTGAGAGAGACTTCTAGTGGAAACGTTTGCCATTGAATTTACACTGAAGACGCTGAGAGAGACTTCTAGTGGAAACGTTTGCCATTGAATTTACACTGAAGACGCTGAGAAAGACTTCTAGTGGAAACGTTTGCCATTGAATTTACACTGAAGACGCTGAGAAAGACTTCTAGTGGAAACGTTTGCCATTGAATTTACACTGAAGACGCTGAGAGAGACTTCTAGTGGAAACGTTTGCCATTGAATTTACACTGAAGACACTGAAAGAGACTTCTAGTGGAAACGTTTGCCATTGAATTTACACTGAAGACACTGAAAGAGACTTCTAGTGGAAGCGTTTGCCATTGAATTTACACTGAAGACGCTGAGAAAGACTTCTAGTGGAAACGTTTACCATTGAATTTACACTGAAGACGCAGAAAGACTTCTAGTGGAAACGTTTACCATTGAATTTACACTGAAGACGCAGAGAGAGACTTCTAGTGGAAACGTTTGCCATTGAATTTACACTGAAGACGCAGAAAGACTTCTAGTGGAAACGTTTGCCATTGAATTTACACTGAAGACGCTGAGAGAGACTTCTAGTGGAAACGTTTGCCATTGAATTTACACTGAAGACGCAGAGAGAGACTTCTAGTGGAAACGTTTGCCATTGAATTTACACTGAAGACGCTGAGAGAGACTTCTAGTGGAAACGTTGCCTGTACAGAACCGCAGTTTTTCCTCAAGAATCGTATCATGAAATTAAACTCTACAGCCTCCAGCATCACATTACGATGTTTTCATTTCGTGATAATGCGGCTGTAGCAAGGATACGATGTTAATCACACGCAGCCCTCTTAAATTTAGACTGTTCTGTACGTAAAGCGCATTTACAAATCGATTTCTTTAATCGATTTAGTTTTCCTATTGCTTTTATATATATATATAAAAAAAACAAATTCTAACTCAAATATTACATATTGAATCAAGTCCGCCACGCCGCTGATCAGCATTACGGGTGTCTTTAAAACGTCAATTTTCCCTTCTAATGAATTTGGGAGTGATTTTAAACACAGGAATTCGCTGGAAATGTAATTTTTCAAACAGTATCGATATTTATATTTCAACGCTGTACTCTGATCGCTCGGCCTACTTTCAAACCAGCGATTCAATATGATAGTTCTAGGTTTGTTCCCCCCTCTACCACAGTTTAAATAAAATAAACACGTCCAGATTATAAATAAAAACATTTTAAGAGCTATGCTTACTCACTCACAGTCCAGGTTTCAATTCCACAGTCGCAGGCAATGTCCGGCTACAGTACGGGAGCCTCGCTGGGACATTTTCGCACGGAACCGTTCTACCGATTACGTCACGACCTAACATCGTTTTTTTCCGTCAGACGAAACCCGCCGACAAAAACCGGCCCCTCAAAATGGAAGCTTGGGAGCGCATGCGCGCTGCGTACACCCGTACGGCACGAATGTTCACGCCTCCGCTGCTACCCCTGTAGCGCCATCTTGCTGTACGGCATGGGGTAGTGTATTGGTTTTGTTATTAAATAAAATAGCCCGGACGAACCGGGTCGGCGTGCGTGCGTGTCCACCGCTAAATCATGCATTAAACTCATATTTATGGGGGGGTAACAACACCCTTAAAAATATTAAATTACTTCATTTTTCTTTTTTTTTTTTAAATAAAGTTTTCTTCGTTTGTACTTGACCCCCCCCTCCCCCTCCCTGATCTAGTCAACATGGCCGGCGTGGGGTACCTCGGATTGAGAAACGCAATAAAATGTTTAAAACGCGCCCGCAGTACAGCAAGCTTACAGGTAAACACGGTCTTTTTAAAACTGTTTAAATAAACGCTGACGTCAAAACCAGAGACACGCTTAATAAGAGACGCGCTGAGCCGAAGACAGACAGTCAAGGGGTCACTGAAGTTGCGGGACGGGTTATTACTGCCTTTTAATAATAATTAGTTTAAATTATTCGAGTTAAGTTTAGCGCAGAATCGAATAGAATTTAATTGTGTATCGTGAAATCGAACAGTATAGCGCGAATCAATCTAATAATCGAGTGCAGAATGAATCTAATGTATTATTAATAAAATGATAATTGTGATTTCTTGTAACAATTGTAAGTCGCCCTGGATAAGGGCGTCTGCGAATAAATAAATAATAATAATAATAGTAATAATAATAATAATAATAATAATAATAATATTATAATGCCTGGAACGCAGGGATGGGAATACAGCATTGTATAAATTGCAGTGTGATCCAGTCCTGGTTTCACTGGGAGTTTAATAATCAGACACACCTGAGCTTGTTAGCTAGACACACTGGGGGCTGATCAAGCTGGTAGCAGTGAAACCTGGACTGGATCACACCGCTGTGCAATAGGAGTCTGATTACCAGTCCTGGGAAACGTATATTATTCTGTGCAGAATCTAATGTATTATAATATTATAGTAGAATCTAATGTATTATAATACTACAGTAGAATCTAATGTAATATATTGCTATAGCAAAGTATATTATTCTGCACACAATCTAATCTAATCTAATCTCTCTCTCTCTCTCTCTCTCTCTCTCTCTAGATATATAGACAGACAGATAGATAATGTAACAGCACTGTGCTCATGTATTTAATGTTGTTTTCAGTGCTGGGGTGTATGGTGTAGACTCAGCGAGTGTGTGGCAGTCTGTGATTGTGTCTCTCTCTCTCTCTCTCTCTCTCTCTCTCTCTCTATAGATATATAATCAGACAGATAGATAATGTAACAGCACTGTGCTCATGTATTTAATGTTGTTTTCAGTGCTGGGGTGTATGGTGTAGACTCAGTGAGTGTGTGGCAGTCTGTGATTGTCTCTCTCTCTCTCTCTCTCTCTCTCTCTCTCTCTCTCTCTCTAGATATATAATCAGACAGATAGATAATGTAACAGCACTGTGCTCATGTATTTAATGTTGTTTTCAGTGCTGGGGTGTATGGTGTAGACTCAGCGAGTGTGTGGCAGTCTGTGATTCTCTCTCTCTCTCTCTCTCTCTCTCTCTCTCTCTCTCTCTCTCTCTTTAAATAGATATATAGACAGACAGATAGATAATGTAACAGCACTGTGCTCATGTATTTAATGTTGTTTTCAGTGCTGGGGTGTATGGTGTAGACTCAGCGAGTGTGTGGCAGTCTGTGATTCTCTCTCTCTCTCTCTCTCTCTCTCTGCCCAGCATTACTCTGCCAGCGCGGCCGCTGCGCCCCACTATCCTGGCATCGTGGAGTCCACAGACGAGTTCCGATTCGTGGAGAGGCTGATCCCCCCCTCCCGGGTTCCAGAGCCCCCCAAACACCAGCAGTACCCCACACCCAGCGGCTGGACACCCCCCTCAGGTAACCCTCTCACTGCTGCTGCACCCAGTCCTGGGGTTCAGAGCTCCCCTCAATGAAGTCTAGTATTATTATTATTAATATTGAAATGATCAGGAGTCAGGAGTTTGAGCAGGGTTACAAACTCACACTAGCACTGCTGCTGCTGCTGCTGCTGCACCCAGTCCTGGGGTTCAGAGCTCCCCTCAATGAAGTCTAGTATTATTATTATTAATATTGAAATGATCAGGAGCCAGGAGTTTGAGCAGGGTTACAAACTCACACTAGCCCTGCTGCTGCTGCACCCAGTCCTGGGGTTCAGAGCTCCCCTCAATGAAGTCTAGTATTATTATTATTAATATTGAAATGATCAGGAGTCAGGAGTTTGAGCAGGGTTACAAACTCACACTAGCCCTGCTGCTGCTGCTGCTGCACCCAGTCCTGGGGTTCAGAGCTCCCCTCAATGAAGTCTAGTATTATTATTATTAATATTGAAATGATCAGGAGCCAGGAGTTTGAGCAGGGTTAGAAACTCACACTAGCCCTGCTGCTGCTGCTGCTGCACCCAGTCCTGGGGTTCAGAGCTCCCCTCAATGAAGTCTAGTATTATTAATATTGAAATGATCAGGAGCCAGGAGTTTGAGCAGGGTTACAAACTCACACTAGCTCTGCTGCTGCTGCACCCAGTCCTGGGGTTCAGAGCTCCCCTCAATGAAGTCTAGTATTATTATTATTAATATTGAAATGATCAGGAGCCAGGAGTTTGAGCAGGGTTACAAACTCACACTAGCCCTGCTGCTGCTGCTGCTGCTGCACCCAGTCCTGGGGTTCAGAGCTCCCCTCAATGAAGTCTAGTATTATTATTATTATTATTAATATTGAAATGATCAGGAGCCAGGAGTTTGAGCAGGGTTACAAACTCACACTAGCCCTGCTGCTGCTGCACCCAGTCCTGGGGTTCAGAGCTCCCCTCAATGAAGTCTAGTATTATTATTATTAATATTGAAATGATCAGGAGCCAGGAGTTTGAGCAGGGTTACAAACTCACACTAGCCCTGCTGCTGCTGCTGCTGCACCCAGTCCTGGGGTTCAGAGCTCCCCTCAATGAAGTCTAGTATTATTATTAATATTGAAATGATCAGGAGTCAGGAGTTTGAGCAGGGTTACAAACTCACACTAGCCCTGCTGCTGCTGCTGCTGCTGCACCCAGTCCTGGGGTTCAGAGCTCCCCTCAATGAAGTCTAGTATTATTATTATTAATATTGAAATGATCAGGACCCAGGAGTTTGAGCAGGGTTAGAAACTCACACTAGCCCTGCTGCTGCTGCTGCTGCACCCAGTCCTGGGGTTCAGAGCTCCCCTCAATGAAGTCTAGTATTATTATTATTAATATTGAAATGATCAGGAGCCAGGAGTTTGAGCAGGGTTAGAAACTCACACTAGCCCTGCTGCTGCTGCTGCACCCAGTCCTGGGGTTCAGAGCTCCCCTCAATGAAGTCTAGTATTATTATTAATATTGAAATGATCAGGAGTCAGGAGTTTGAGCAGGGTTAGAAACTCACACTAGCCCTGCTGCTGCTGCTGCACCCAGTCCTGGGGTTCAGAGCCCCCCTCAATGAAGTCTAGTATTATTATTATTAATATTGAAATGATCAGGAGCCAGGAGTTTGAGCAGGGTTACAAACTCACACTAGCCCTGCTGCTATAAAAAGTAAGATAAACTTCTGAAATCTAACGCTGCAGCGCAGAATCTGATGGGATGTTATTCTGTAGGGCTGAGTGGAATATCATGTATTATTACTGCAGGGTAAAGTGACAGTCTGGCCCCCCGATTGTATTGTAATGGTTTGCTGTCTCTCCCTCCCCCCACCCCCCCAGCGGAGCCCCCCCCGCTCCCGTACACGGTGAGACGTTCCCGCATGCACAACATTCCCGTCTACACCGACATCACCCACGGCAACCGCAAGATGACCGTCATCCGCAAGATCAGTGGAGACATCTGGGTAAGCTGTTGAAGAGACTCCACTGCCTGCTTCATCTTCACATCCAGAGCAGCCTTCGAAGGAACTGGAATTATTCTGAAGTGATGTCACTTCCTCGGGCAGCGCAGGGTTACGATGTGCCGAGCTTCGTGTTTACAGCAAGTGCAGCTAAACTGATAATCACATGATAAAAAAATATATCTTATCCTCCCCCCCTCCTCTCTCTCTCTCTCATCTCCTCCCTCCTCTCTCTCATCTCCTCTCTCTCTCATCTCCTCTCTCTCTCCCATCTCCTCCCCCTCTCTCTCTCTCTCTCTCATCTCCTCTCTCTCCCCTCTCTCTCTCATCTCCTCTCTCTCATCTCCTCTCTCTCTCATCTCCTCCCTCCTCTCTCTCATCTCCTCTCTCTCCCATCTCCTCCCCCCCTCTCTCTCTCTCTCTCTCATCTCCTCTCTCTCCCATCTCCTCCCCCCCTCTCTCTCTCTCTCTCATCTCCTCTCTCTCCCATCTCCTCCCCCCCTCTCTCTCTCTCTCTCATCTCCTCTCTCTCCCATCTCCTCCCCCCCTCTCTCATCTCCTCTCTCTCATCTCCTCTCTCTCTCTCTCTCATCTCCTCCCCCCCTCTCTCATCTCCTCTCTCTCATCTCCTCTCTCTCTCTCTCTCTCTCTCTCATCTCCTCCCCCCTCTCTCTCTCATCTCCTCTCTCTCTCTCTCTCTCATCTCCTCTCTCTCTCTCTCTCTCTCTCTCATCTCCTCCCCCCTCTCTCTCTCATCTCCTCTCTCTCTCTCTCTCTCATCTCCTCTCTCTCTCTCTCTCTCATCTCCTCCCCCCCTCTCTCATCTCCTCTCTCTCATCTCCTCTCTCTCTCTCATCTCCTCTCTCTCCCATCTCCTCCCCCCCTCTCTCTCTCTCTCTCTCATCTCCTCTCTCTCCCATCTCCTCCCCCCCTCTCTCTCTCTCTCTCATCTCCTCTCTCTCCCATCTCCTCCCCCCCTCTCTCTCTCTCTCTCATCTCCTCTCTCTCCCATCTCCTCCCCCCCTCTCTCTCTCTCTCTCTCTCATCTCCTCCCCCCCCTCTCTCTCTCATCTCCTCTCTCTCATCTCCCTCCTCTCTCTCATCTCCTCTCTCTCTCTCATCTCCTCCCCCCTCTCTCTCTCTCTCCTCTCTCTCATCTCCTCCCCCCCTCTCTCTCTCTCTCATCTCTCTCTCATCTCCTCCCTCCTCTCTCTCATCTCCTCTCTCTCATCTCCTCTCTCTCTCATCTCCTCCCCCCCTCTCTCTCTCTCTCCTCTCTCTCTCATCTCCTCCCCCCCCTCTCTCTCTCTCTCTCATCTCCTCTCTCTCTCATCTCCTCCCTCCTCTCTCTCATCTCCTCTCTCTCTCATCTCCTCCCCCCCTCTCTCTCTCTCCTCTCTCTCTCTCATCTCTCTCTCTCTCATCTCCTCCCCCCCTCTCTCTCTCTCTCTCTCTCTCTCTCTCTCTCTCTCATCTCCTCTCTCTCTCTCTCTCATCTCCTCTCTCTCTCATCTCCTCCCCCCCTCTCATCTCCTCTCTCTCTCATCTCCCCTCTCTCTCTCTCTCTCTCTCTCTCCTCTCTCTCTCTCTCTCTCATCTCCTCTCTCTCATCTCCTCTCTCTCTGATCTCCTCCCCCCCTCTCTCTCTCATCTCCTCTCTCTCTCTCATCTCCTCTCTCTCTCTCATCTCCTCCCCCCCCCCTCTCTCTCTCTCTCTCATCTCCTCTCTCTCATCTCCTCTCTCTCTCTCTCGTTTCTCGTTGGCCAGGCTCTGGAACAGGAAGTGAAGTCGTATCTGACGCAGCTGACGGGGAAGTGCCCGCCCACTCAGGTCAACGAGGTCACCATGAGCATCCGGGTGAAAGGTTACTACGACACAGAGCTGAAAGCCTGGCTGACTGAGAAGGGCTTCTGAGGAGAACAGAGGGAGGAGAGAGAGAGAGAGGGAGGAAGAGAAGGTGGGGCCAGCCCAGTTGAAAGGTCACGCTGTCACATGGAAGGCTGTTGTTTTGGGGCCCGGATCTCCAGGCAAGCCCACAGACCGGTAGACAGAGAAGAAACTCTGGAAAAATAAACTTTAGAAAACTTAACAGGGCTGGGAACGAGACTCCCGCTGCACAGCAGTGTGATCCAGTCCTGGTTTCACTGGGAGTTTAATAATCAGACACACCTGAGCTTGTTAGCTAGACACACTGGGGGCTGATCAAGCTGGTAGCAGTGAAACCTGGACTGGATCACACTGCTGTGCAATAGGAGTCTGATTCCCAGCCCTGCTGGTTTGATCCCAGCATAGCAGTTTGATCCATTCCTGGTTTTACTTAGAGTTTGACACTCCTGAGCTTGTTAGCTAGACACACTGGGGGCTGATCAAGCTGGTAGCAGTGAAACCTGGACTGGATCACACTGCTGTGCAATAGGAGTCTGATTTCTGTCTCTGTGCTTTTTCTGTTAAAATAATGAACTATTTGTCAACTCCAGAACTGTGCTGTCTTTACAAAGCAAATAAATGAAAACAAAATGCAAATAAAACGATGGTCTTTATTTATCAATATATAAAAAAGCATTAAACGTCTTATCCACAAATACAAACAACTGCTGAACTTAGAAATTCTAGAAGAAACTCAATTCAACGGCAAACGTTTCCGCTGCGTTGGTCGTTGAATTTATCAAGTTTCTTTCAGCATTTCTAAACGTACATTCATAAGTCCAAAATCGCTCGACAAACATGTACGAGAAAAACATTCAGAACGTCGCCTGAGGAACGCTGGCTTTTTACAAAATATTCCTTTAAAAAGAACTTATTATTATTATTTTTTTTTAAATCCTTGTAAAAACAGGCAGTTGAACAATTCGCCTATTAAGGATCATTTAAAATAAATAATAATAATAATAATAATGATAAAACACAGCCTCAGAGTTGGGGGTTTCATGCACGGGTTTGTGAGGATCTCTGCTTTTCTTAAAGACTCTGCGGAGGACAGCGACCCACACGAACCCGAGCAGCTGTTTCTGAATTCACTCTGAACGGGGAATCAGCCCCCCCCCCCCCTGATCCACACCAGCGCCCCCCCCCCCCTCGTCCTGATTTCTGCGTGATTGTTTCTTGCAGCTCTGCTGTTGAGAGGAGACGGGACGGGACGGTCAGTTTGCAGGTCCCTGGCTTGCCCCAGTCCTAACTGGGAGGGTAGTACTGGTTGTAATTCCAAGGAGACTGGTATCCATAGCCTCCATACTGTTGCTGAGAAACGGGAGAGATGGGAGGAGTTATTGATTATTGATCAATTGATTAAATCGATGCTTGCTAAAGCTCCATTATTTACATGAAGAGGCAATTTATCACTTTATCAATAAAGGGCTGACCCTCCAAAATAAGCCTATCAGGGCTGGGAATCAGACTCCTATTGCACAGCAGTGTGATCCAGTCCAGGTTTCACTGCTACCAGCTTGATCAGCCCCCAGTGTGTCTAGCTAACAAGCTCAGGTGTGTCTGATTATTAAACTCCCAGTGAAACCAGGACTGGATCACACTGCTGTGCAGCGGGAGTCTCGTTCCCAGCCCTGATCTCCTGACATTAAAGTGAATCGTCAGATCACCTGATACCAGGCTCCGTAGTTATAGGCTGCCTGGCCGTTGTTGAAGTCTCCGCCCATCAAGGGGGCGGGGGGTGTCGGCATGGCGACCGGGGTGTGGTCGGGGGGCGTGGCCACTGGGCTGTTTTCTGATTTGACCTTCTTCTCCGCGGGCTCCTCCCCCTCATCATCCTCCTCCTCCTCCTCGCAGTCTCTGCCAATCAGAAAGGAGAATCAGCTTTAAAAGAGGGGGCGGGGCACTTTGTTAGTCACACAAAAACGTGGGACGGAGCACAAGGAGGTGAAGCGACTCGCTCAGGGTCACACACACACACACACACACACACACACACACACACACACACACACAGGGAGTCAGTGGCTGAGCCGGGATTTGAACCTCCTGGTATCGAGACCCCTTTTCTCTAAGCGCTGGACCACACAGTCTCCTGTTAGAGAAATAAACCCTTACTCCCTCCCTCCCTCCCTCCTCCTCCTCCCTCTGTCATTCACTCCCTCCTCCTCCCTCGCTCCCTCCCTCGCTCTTCCTCCTCCTCCTCCCTCGCTCCTCCCTCCTCCTCCCTCATTCCCTCCCTCTTTCACTCCTTCCCTCCTCCTCCTCCTCCCTCCCTCCGTCACTCCTTTCCTCCCTCCCTGTCACTCCCTCCCTCATTCCCTCCCTCCGTCGCTCCTCCCCTCCCTCCCTCGCTCACCCGTTCTCCAACCGTCTCTTCAGGGACGCAGTTTCATTCAAGAGGTTCTGGTGCTCATCGTAAGCCGTCAGCAAACTGAAATTAATACAGTTATTAGTAATAATAATAATAATAATAATAATAATAATAATAATATCAACATTCGGCAGTGTCTTAATATACAGGATGGATTACAGTTGTGATTGACCTCCAGGTCTGCCCCCCTGACCCCTGACCTCTGCACGCTGCTCCCGAAGTCCTCCTGGAACTCGAGTCTCCGGCGGGACAGCAGCAGCCTGGTCTGGGGCGGCAGGGAGCAGCTCAGCGCGTGGCTCAGACACTGCAGGACCGGGCCCTCGCTCTGACCCGGCTCCCCAGCGCTCAGCTCCAGCTCCAGCAGGGCCAGGTGCAGCTTGCTGTCCGTCTGAGAGGAGGGGGGGAGGGAGGGGGGTTAAAAAGTGTTCTCCTGCAGAGATCAAACTATCAAGAGAACGGGCTTCATACTCTCTCTCCCCCCCTCCCTCCTCCTCCTACTCCTCCTCCTCCTCCTCCTCTCCCCTCTCCTCTCACCCTCTGATCTCTTCCCTTATCCCTCCCCCTCTCCATCTCCTCTTCCCCCTCTATCCTCTCCTCCTTCCCCCTCTCCTATCTCCTCTCCATCTCCTCCTCTCCTATCTCCTCTTCCCCCTCTATCCTCTCCTCCTTCCCCCTCTCCATCTCCTCCTCTCCTATCTCCTCCTCTCTATCTCCTCTCCTCTCCTCTCTCACCAGGTCTCTGTCTATAGCGTCCTGCAGCACTCTGCGTGCCTTGCCATGGTCCCTCTGCACTCTCCTCTCCTCTCCTCTCCTCTCCTCTCCCCCTCTCTATCTCCTCTCCCCCTCTCTATCTCCTCTCCCCCTCTCTATCTCCTCTCCTCTCCTATCCCCTCTCTATCTCCTCTCCTCTCCTCTCTCACCGGGTCTCTGTCGATAGCGTCCTGCAGCACTCTGCGTGCCTTGCCATGGTCCCTCTGCACTCTCCTCTCCTCTCCTCTCCCCCTCTCTATCTCCTCTCCTCTCCTATCCCCTCTCTATCTCCTCTCCTCTCCTCTCTCACCGGGTCTCTGTCGATAGCGTCCTGCAGCACTCTGCGTGCCTTGCCATGGTCCCTCTGCACTCTCCTCTCCTCTCCTCTCCCCCTCTCTATCTCCTCTCCTCTCCTATCCCCTCTCTATCTCCTCTCCTCTCCTCTCTCACCGGGTCTCTGTCGATAGCGTCCTGCAGCACTCTGCGTGCCTTGCCATGGTCCCTCTGCACTCTCCTCTCCTCTCCTCTCCCCCTCTCTATCTCCTCTCCTCTCCTATCCCCTCTCTATCTCCTCTCCTCTCCTCTCTCACCGGGTCTCTGTCGATAGCGTCCTGCAGCACTCTGCGTGCCTTGCCATGGTCCCTCTGCACTCTCCTCTCCTCTCCTCTCCTCCTCTCTATCTCCTCTCCTCTCCTCTCCTCTCTATCTCCTCTCCTCTCCTCTCTCACCGGGTCTCTGTCGATAGCGTCCTGCAGCACTCTGCGTGCCTTGCCATGGTCCCTCTGCACTCTCCTCTCCTCTCCTCTCCCCCTCTCTATCTCCTCTCCTCTCCTATCCCCTCTCTATCTCCTCTCCTCTCCTCTCTCACCGGGTCTCTGTCGATAGCGTCCTGCAGCACTCTGCGTGCCTTGCCATGGTCCCTCTGCACTCTCCTCTCCTCTCCTCTCCCCCTCTCTATCTCCTCTCCTCTCCTATCCCCTCTCTATCTCCTCTCCTCTCCTCTCTCACCGGGTCTCTGTCGATAGCGTCCTGCAGCACTCTGCGTGCCTTGCCATGGTCCCTCTGCACTCTCCTCTCCTCTCCTCTCCCCCTCTCTATCTCCTCTCCTCTCCTATCCCCTCTCTATCTCCTCTCCTCTCCTCTCTCACCGGGTCTCTGTCGATAGCGTCCTGCAGCACTCTGCGTGCCTTGCCATGGTCCCTCTGCACTCTCCTCTCCTCTCCTCTCCCCCTCTCTATCTCCTCTCCTCTCCTCTCCTCTCCTCTCTCACCGGGTCTCTGTCGATAGCGTCCTGCAGCACTCTGCGTGCCTTGCCATGGTCCCTCTGCACTCTCCTCTCCTCTCCTCTCCCCCTCTCTATCTCCTCTCCTCTCCTATCCCCTCTCTATCTCCTCTCCTCTCCTCTCTCACCGGGTCTCTGTCGATAGCGTCCTGCAGCACTCTGCGTGCCTTGCCATGGTCCCTCTGCACTCTCCTCTCCTCTCCTCTCCCCCTCTCTATCTCCTCTCCTCTCCTATCCCCTCTCTATCTCCTCTCCTCTCCTCTCTCACCGGGTCTCTGTCGATAGCGTCCTGCAGCACTCTGCGTGCCTTGCCATGGTCCCTCTGCACTCTCCTCTCCTCTCCTCTCCCCCTCTCTATCTCCTCTCCTCTCCTATCCCCTCTCTATCTCCTCTCCTCTCCTCTCTCACCGGGTCTCTGTCGATAGCGTCCTGCAGCACTCTGCGTGCCTTGCCATGGTCCCTCTGCACTCTCCTCTCCTCTCCTCTCCCCCTCTCTATCTCCTCTCCTCTCCTATCCCCTCTCTATCTCCTCTCCTCTCCTCTCTCACCGGGTCTCTGTCGATAGCGTCCTGCAGCACTCTGCGTGCCTTGCCATGGTCCCTCTGCACTCTCCTCTCCTCTCCTCTCCCCCTCTCTATCTCCTCTCCCCCCTCTCCTCCTCTCTCCTCTCCTCTCCTCTCTCACCGGGTCTCTGTCGATAGCGTCCTGCAGCACTCTGCGTGCCTTGCCATGGTCCCTCTGCACTCTCCTCTCCTCTCCTCTCCCCTCTCTATCTCCTCTCCTCTCCTATCCCCTCTCTATCTCCTCTCCTCTCCTCTCTCACCGGGTCTCTGTCGATAGCGTCCTGCAGCACTCTGCGTGCCTTGCCATGGTCCCTCTGCACTCTCCTCTCCTCTCCTCTCCCCCTCTCTATCTCCTCTCCTCTCCTATCCCCTCTCTATCTCCTCTCCTCTCCTCTCTCACCGGGTCTCTGTCGATAGCGTCCTGCAGCACTCTGCGTGCCTTGCCATGGTCCCTCTGCACTCTCCTCTCCTCTCCTCTCCCCCTCTCTATCTCCTCTCCTCTCCTATCCCCTCTCTATCTCCTCTCCTCTCCTCTCTCACCGGGTCTCTGTCGATAGCGTCCTGCAGCACTCTGCGTGCCTTGCCATGGTCCCTCTGCACTCTCCTCTCCTCTCCTCTCCCCCTCTCTATCTCCTCTCCTCTCCTATCCCCTCTCTATCTCCTCTCCTCTCCTCTCTCACCGGGTCTCTGTCGATAGCGTCCTGCAGCACTCTGCGTGCCTTGCCATGGTCCCTCTGCACTCTCCTCTCCTCTCCTCTCCCCCTCTCTATCTCCTCTCCTCTCCTATCCCCTCTCTATCTCCTCTCCTCTCCTCTCTCACCGGGTCTCTGTCGATAGCGTCCTGCAGCACTCTGCGTGCCTTGCCATGGTCCCTCTGCACTCTCCTCTCCTCTCCTCTCCCCCTCTCTATCTCCTCTCCTCTCCTATCCCCTCTCTATCTCCTCTCCTCTCCTCTCTCACCGGGTCTCTGTCGATAGCGTCCTGCAGCACTCTGCGTGCCTTGCCATGGTCCCTCTGCACTCTCAGGAGCTGCCTGGCCAGCTTGATAGAGTAGAACGAGCGGATGGGCGTGGCCTGGCTCTGGAGCACCGCCTCCCGGAGCAGAGACTCCGCCCCCTCCAGGTTCCCAGCCCGCCTCTCCAGGCTGGCCCTGCGCAGCCTAACCATGGCCAGGCCGGGCACCGATTGGTCGAGGGCCTCCAGCACGCGCCGCGCCTCCTCCAGGTTGCCTAGCAACGCAGGGAGAGGGGTAGGGGCACAGGGAAAGGGAGCGGGGAGGGTGGAAACAAACAGTAAATAAAATATCAAACGCCAAACAGATCTCCAGTGAGTTATCTTGGTTTGATCTATCCTGTCTTACATCTGCATCTATGGCAGCGCATCTAGAACTGAAGAGCACCTTCAGATGTGAAACGAATTCGTTTATTTAAACCAGGATAAAAGCTATTGAGATATACATCTGAATTTCAATACAACACAGACAAATGAATTATTATTATTATTATTATTATTATTTATTTCTTAGCAGATGCCCTTATCCAGGGCGACTTACAATTGTTACAAGACACCACATTATTTTACATACAATTACCCATTTATACAGTTGGGTTTTTACTGGAGCAATCTAGGTAAAGTACCTTGCTCAAGGGTACAGCAGTGTCCCCCACCTGGGATTGAACCCTTGACCCTCCGGTCAAGAGTCCAGAGCCCTAACCACTACTCCACACTGCTGCCCATATGAAATAAATACATTTCAGTTGGATGAACTGGGGTAGGGGGGCAGATCAGAGCTGGGAACGAGACTCCCGCTGCACAGCAGTGTGATCCAGTCCTGGTTTCACTGGGAGTTTAATAATCAGACACACCTGAACTTGTTAGCTAGACACACTGGGGGCTGATCAAGCTGGTAGCAGTGAAACCTGGACTGGATCACACTGCTGTGCGATAGGAGTCTGATTCCCAGCCCTGTGGATGTTGGGGGGAGTGACCCTATCTTGTGGCTCTTCGATGTGGGTTCTGGGGTGCAGGGGGTTCCCTACCTTGCTGCTCCTCGAACGCGGCCCACAGCAGGTGCATGCTGGGTTTCCTGGGCAGGTGAATCTCACAGGCTCTCTTGAAGACGCTGCGTGCTCCGTCCACACTGCGCTGAGCCTGGAACTTGGCGTACTGGAACAGAGGGACAGGGGGACATGTACTCAGGGAACAGGGGACAGGCAGAGACACAGGGACACACACACTGAGAACACAAGGACGGTGAGCAACACACTCATGAGAACACGGGACAGACACACACACAGGGGACAGGGACACACACACACAGAGAGACGCAGAGGACAGACAGAGACACAGGCATTGGAGGCACAGACACACAGGGGGACAGAGAGAGAGAGGGCGCTCACCTTGCTCCAGAACTCCTCGTACAGAGCACAGGCCACGAGGCAGCGCTCGAACAGCAGCCCCGCCCTCCCACCAGACCCCGCCCCCGACTCCGCCTCTGACTCCGCCCCCGACTCCGCCTCCATCTCGAAGTCCAGGTAGCTGTGCCAGTTGCGCAGCTGGGCTCGGTCCAGCGGCTTCACGTGGAAGTAGGGGCGCTTGATCTGGGGGTGAAGAAAGGGTCAAAGTTAAGAAACGTCTCCGGAATTAATAAATCATCGGGTTTGTGACGATCGCTGCTTTTCTTAAAGACTCTGCGGAGAACAGAGACCCACACAAACCCGAGCAGCTGTTTCTGAATTCACTCTGAACGGGGAATCAGCCCCCCCCCGATCCACACCAGCGCCCCCCCTCCTCGCCCTGATTTCTGCAGAGGGCTCGGTCTGGGAGACTCAAATAACCGTTTGCTGCTAGCTGAGCCCCGGGCCTTGCACCTGCATCACGATTATTGATTGATTATTGATTGATTATTGATTGATTATTGGATCACTCACGGCCTCTTCGAAACTCCATCGCTTGCTGACTTCCACCTCGTTGCTTTCGTAGACTTCCTGTCGCCTAGCAACCAGCAGCTCCCGAATCTTCTGCTCGTGTTCGTCCTGGGAGGGGGCGTGGCCAAGGGGACAGAGAGAGGCGGGGTTAGAACAGAGCTAAAGCGCTTCCACAGTAAATATACGAGACTGGCTCGCTTGGACCCCCCTGGGGCGCTCACCGTCTCCTGATCCCCCGCGGTCAGTCCCGGCGGCCCCTCCTCCCCTGGCGGCCCCTCCGCGCTCCCCCCGTCGGGGTCAGGGGTCACGGCCGCGCACCCCTGCATGACCTCCGACCTCAGCTCCAGGAACTCCGCCGCGGAGAGGATCTCACGAGGGGTGTGGCTAGAGACGAGCTCCTTAAACCTGGAGAGAGGAGAGAGAGGTGAGAGAGAGAGGGGGGGACGGAGAGAGGGAGGGAGAGGAGAGAGAGAGGGGGAGAGAGAGGGCGGGAGAGAGAGGGAGAGAGAGGGCGGGAGAGAGAGGGCAGGAGAGAGAGGGCAGGAGAGAGAGGGAGAGGGGGGAGGGAGGGAGAGGGGGGGAGAGAGGGAGAGGGGAAGGGAGGGAGAGCAGGGAAAGAGAGAGAGAGGGTTAGGGTGTGTGTGTGTGTCTCCGTGTGTGTGTGTGTGTGTGTGTGTGTTAGGGTCAGGGTGTGTGTGTGTGTGTGTGTGTGTGTGTGTGTGTGTGTGTGTGTTAGGGTCAGGGTGTGTGTGTGTGTGTGTGTGTGTGTGTGTGTGTGTGTGTGTGTTAGGGTTAGGGTGTGTGTGTGTTAGGGTTAGGGTGTGTGTGTGTTAGGGTTAGGGTGTGTGTGTGTGTGTCTCCGTGTGGGTGTGGTTCTCACCGGTGGAAGTGCTGGTTATAAAGCTGAGTCGGGACGCTCAGCACTCTATCGTAGACGGCGATGGCGGCCCGCGGGTCTCCTTGGTCCCTCTCCCAGTCCGCGTACATCTCCCACAGCCGGTCCGATCGGAAATCCCATCCGGCCGCGGCCACGGCCGAGCGGAACGCCGCGCGGATCCGAGGAGCGGACTGAGGCAGGTTCATGTTGAGCGTCTCTTGCAGGAAACTCAGGTAGTGAATCCAGAGATCCAGACTGAGAGGGAAGAGCTGCAGCCCTCGAAGACACACCTGAAACACAGGAGCTCACAGCATAGTAACCAGCATAGCAACCAGCATCTCCACACCTGAAACACATGAGCTCACAGCATAGTAACCAGCATAGCAACCAGCATCTCCACACCTGAAACACATGAGCTCACAGCATAGCAACCAGCATAGCAACCAGCATCTCCACACCTGAAACACAGGAGCTCACAGCATAGCAACCAGCATAGCAACCAGCATCTCCACACCTGAAACACATGAGCTCACAGCATAGTAACCAGCATAGCAACCAGCATCTCCACACCTGAAACACAGGAGCTCACAGCATAGTAACCAGCATAGCAACCAGCATCTCCACACCTGAAACACATGAGCTCACAGCATAGCAACCAGCATAGCAACCAGCATCTCCACACCTGAAACACAGGAGCTCACAGCATAGCAACCAGCATAGCAACCAGCATCTCCACACCTGAAACACATGAGCTCACAGCATAGTAACCAGCATAGCAACCAGCATCTCCACACCTGAAACACATGAGCTCACAGCATAGCAACCAGCATAGCAACCAGCATCTCCACACCTGAAACACATGAGCTCACAGCATAGCAACCAGCATAGCAACCAGCATCTCCACACCTGAAACACATGAGCTCACAGCATAGCAACCAGCATCTCCACACCTGAAACACATGAGCTCACAGCATAGCAACCAGCATAGCAACCAGCATCTCCACACCTGAAACACAGGAGCTCACAGCATAGCAACCAGCATAGCAACCAGCATCTCCACACCTGAAACACATGAGCTCACAGCATAGTAACCAGCATAGCAACCAGCATCTCCACACCTGAAACACAGGAGCTCACAGCATAGCAACCAGCATAGCAACCAGCATCTCCACACCTGAAACACAGGAGCTCACAGCATAGCAACCAGCATAGCAACCAGCATCTCCACACCTGAAACACATGAGCTCACAGCATAGCAACCAGCATAGCAACCAGCATCTCCACACAATATAGCAATCTCACACACACACACACACCCCCTCACCTCCTCTGCCTTGTTGATGAACCCTGACCTCCTCTCCATGTCCACCCATTTCTTCCAGTATCCGTAGCAGTACGGGTAGCGGGACAGGAACGAGTCAAACGCTTTCCTGGCCGCGCTCATGTGACCCTGGAGGAGGGGAGAGACCACGGTGAAGAAACAGGAAAAACAATATACAAAACTAAACATTATTATTATTATTATTATTATTATTATTATTATTTATTTCTTAGCAGACGCCCTTATCCAGGGCGACTTACAGTCGTAAACAAAAACACATTTCTAGAATCACAGCACAAGTATTAATACAATTAAGAGCAAGATAAATACAATGACTTCGGTTCTAGCAAGTACAAGTGTGACAAAATATGATTCAGTAATGGAGCAGATAACAGCAAAATACACTTGCGTTCTTTTCTCAATCCTCTTTAACTGTTCTTAATTACCCCCTCCCCTCCCCTCCCACCTCCTGTTCGATGTACTGCAGCAGGCTGGTCCAGGCACTGAAGTCCACCGGGTTCTCCTGAGTCAACTTCCAGAACTTCTCAAATTCCAGAGGGTAACCCTGATCCTCCTCCTCCTCCTCCTCCTCCTCCCCATAATCCTCCAGGCCTGCCGGGTACAGCCCGCCACCCTCTGACCCCGTCGCCGTGGCAGCGCTGCCGTTGTCACCGCTCCCCTCTGCAGGGGCGGGGCCTTCTTCAGCGGAACCCGTGACGTCATCACCGGACGGCTCGTCCTGTTCGATGCCTGAAGGAATCGAAAGAAGAAAAAAAAATATTCAAACCTTGCTGCTGCACCCAGTCCTGGGGTTCAGAGCTCCCCTCAGTGAAGTCTAGTATTATTATTATTAATATTGAAATGATCAGGAGCCAGGAGTTTGAGCAGGGTTACAAACTCACACTAGCCCTGCTGCTGCTGCTGCTGCACCCAGTCCTGGGGTTCAGAGCTCCCCTCAGTGAAGTCTAGTATTATTATTATTAATATTGAAATGATCAGGAGCCAGGAGTTTGAGCAGGGTTACAAACTCACACTAGCCCTGCTGCTGCTGCTGCACCCAGTCCTGGGGTTCAGAGCTCCCCTCAGTGAAGTCTAGTATTATTATTATTAATATTGAAATGATCAGGAGCCAGGAGTTTGAGCAGGGTTAGAAACTCACACTAGCCCTGCTGCTGCTGCTGCACCCAGTCCTGGGGTTCAGAGCTCCCCTCAATGAAGTCTAGTATTATTATTATTAATATTGAAATGATCAGGAGCCAGGAGTTTGAGCAGGGTTACAAACTCACACTAGCCCTGCTGCTGCTGCTGCTGCACCCAGTCCTGGGGTTCAGAGCTCCCCTCAATGAAGTCTAGTATTATTATTATTAATATTGAAATGATCAGGAGCCAGGAGTTTGAGCAGGGTTACAAACTCACACTAGCCCTGCTGCTGCTGCTGCTGCACCCAGTCCTGGGGTTCAGAGCTCCCCTCAATGAAGTCTAGTATTATTATTATTAATATTGAAATGATCAGGAGCCAGGAGTTTGAGCAGGGTTAGAAACTCACACTAGCCCTGCTGCTGCTGCCGCTGCACCCAGTCCTGGGGTTCAGAGCTCCCCTCAATGAAGTCTTGTATTATTATTATTAATATTGAAATGATCAGGAGCCAGGAGTTTGAGCAGGGTTAGAAACTCACACTAGCCCTGCTGCTGCTGCTGCTGCACCCAGTCCTGGGGTTCAGAGCTCCCCTCAATGAAGTCTAGTATTATTATTATTAATATTGAAATGATCAGGAGCCAGGAGTTTGAGCAGGGTTAGAAACTCACACTAGCCCTGCTGCTGCACCCAGTCCTGGGGTTCAGAGCTCCCCTCAATGAAGTCTAGTATTATTATTATTAATATTGAAATGATCAGGAGCCAGGAGTTTGAGCAGGGTTACAAACTCACACTAGCCCTGCTGCTGCTGCTGCTGCTGCACCCAGTCCTGGGGTTCAGAGCTCCCCTCAATGAAGTCTAGTATTATTATTATTAATATTGAAATGATCAGGAGCCAGGAGTTTGAGCAGGGTTACAAACTCACACTAGCCCTGCTGCTGCTGCTGCACCCAGTCCTGGGGTTCAGAGCTCCCCTCAATGAAGTCTAGTATTATTATTATTAATATTGAAATGATCAGGAGCCAGGAGTTTGAGCAGGGTTACAAACTCACACTAGCCCTGCTGCTGCTGCTGCTGCTGCACCCAGTCCTGGGGTTCAGAGCTCCCCTCAATGAAGTCTAGTATTATTATTATTAATATTGAAATGATCAGGAGTCAGGAGTTTGAGCAGGGTTAGAAACTCACACTAGCCCTGCTGCTGCTGCACCCAGTCCTGGGGTTCAGGGCTCCCCTCAATGAAGTCTAGTATTATTATTATTAATATTGAAATGATCAGGAGTCAGGAGTTTGAGCAGGGTTAGAAACTCACACTAGCCCTGCTGCTGCTGCTGCTGCTGCACCCAGTCCTGGGGTTCAGAGCTCCCCTCAATGAAGTCTAGTATTATTATTATTAATATTGAAATGATCAGGAGTCAGGAGTTTGAGCAGGGTTAGAAACTCACACTAGCCCTGCTGCTGCTGCACCCAGTCCTGGGGTTCAGGGCTCCCCTCAATGAAGTCTACTCTCATCACAGCCTGAATAAAGTCACATATCACTGGAGACCTAGTATTGGGTGATTGTAATCTGGATTTCTACAGAATTAATATCCATAGTTCAAACGAAATTAGACTTAGTTCGACTCAAAGTGGTCAAACTAACGCCAGTAAATTCTATCGTGTCGCGTTTATCCGCAGTGGAGCAGAATCGATTATTCTTAACCGGACCCCGCATCGTTATAATCGATACGATACAGGGTCTGCATCGTGCAATGTTATCCTCATGGAGTTTAGATGTGACCCTCGTCTCCCGGGACGGGTTTAGCCCGGTCCCGTCGCGGTTACCGACCCGGTTCGGACACGATTCCCTCCGCAGCCCCGTTCAGGTCCGGTTCCGAATATTCCGCCGCCATCTTCACAACACAGGAAACGCGTCACCGCCGGGATTAGGCCGTTATCTCCATGGCAACGCTTCCGCCTTAATAACGAGAAACTCTTTCAAAACGATTAAAATATATTTCGAAAATATCTTAAAGTTGTACATATTGACAATTAGCATTAAAGTGTTTTTTTTTTTAGAAGAAAATGCGAATGCGTTTTTATTGAAGTATTTCAATTGAGATGGTCGTAAAAGCAGCCGAAAATGTCGCGTAGTTTCAGAAAATGCACGACAGAAAATGAAATATATTTCTCTCTTCGGCGTCGTCTTGTTTTTTTATTTCAGTGGCGTTTGTGTGTTTTTATTGCTTCGTGTAAATGCACGCAGATTGCAATCGTGTACGATAAAATAACAGCATTGCATTAGCTTTTAAATCTTAAATCAAAACACAGCGTGAATCCCGACAGCGCCGCCAGAATTAAACCCAGGAGTTTACGCGTTTCAAAAGTTTCAAATCAAGGTATAATATATATATATTTTAAAAGGTGCGGGGCTATTTAATTTAATTTAATTGTTCTGGGGGTTATTGTATTGCTGTTAAAGACTAATACCGTGGATTTAAAAACAACATGTACGTTCATTTTAAGTGTTAAAAAATAGTTTGTTTTTTTTTAAATACAGACTCCGTGCGTAAATAATTTACAGTTTGGAGAAAATAAAAAATGTGCTTGGTGTTTTTGGCTGGCTTGCTAGATGTTTAGCTGGGCTGAACCGCAACAATAATGTAAAAAAAAAATAATAATAATAATAATAATGTAATTGTATGTAATGTGATATCTGTATAATGTAAAATAATGTATAATGTGATATCTTGTAACAATTGTAAGTCGCCCTGGATAAGGGCGTCTGCTAAGAAATAAATAATATAAATAATAATAATAATAATAATAATAATAATAATAATAATGCGGGATTTTACATGTAATAATGAAAACGATTCGCTGGCTTTCCTCTTTCCACTCGGAAAGAAACCGCCTCGGTGTTTGCGGGCCAGTTTGTTTACATGCCCCCCCGGCCAAAGCTCGCTTTATTTATTTATTTATTTATTTGTATAAAACTATTTTAATAAAAACAATTAACACGTTTTAATGTATGAATATTAAAAACGTGAGGGAAAAAAAGTGGTTTTTTTGGACCGTGTATCTTGCTGTTATTGTATTATTACTTGTATTGTAACGCTTGAAATGTATTTGCTTACGATTGTAAGTCGCCCTGGATAAGGGCGTCTGCTAAGAAATAAATAAATAATAATAAATAATAATAATAATAATAAATATATTTTTAATTGAAAATGTTTTCAAATTGTTTTCCGTTGCTTTTGGGGGAGTGGCATCCGGTTCACACGAGGCTGTCGTGCATTTGCGTCTAACATATAATAATATATTATTAATTTATTTGGCAAAGACGTTTATTCGTGTCCCCATATGTATATGAAGACTGAAATAGTTTTTTAAAAAAAAACAACAATTTTTTTATTTTTTATCCGTCCCTGTATGAGGTCGCCGTGCAGAAAGGGTTAAAACACAGATTAACAGTTGCCTGATATACACGTGTATTATTATTATTATTATTATTATTATTATTATTTAATTGATTTATTTTTCATTTCTATCTTTGTCTAGATATCTCTCGGAAGAAAGGAGACTGAATTCTGCTGAGTAATTTAAACAAATTACCCAAAATGTCCGAGGCAGCGATTGAAATATCAACCGCCACCCCCGCTGTGGTTACGGATGGTATAATCCTCACGGGCAGCTGCATTGACTCGGAAGAGCTCATCAGACCCGCCGGGGGTGGCGACGACGAGTCAGCTTTGAGAAACGCTGCTCTGTGCGGCTTGTGTCTGTTAAACACGGCTCGCTACACCTGCCCGCGTTGCAACGCCCCCTACTGCACGCTGGCGTGTTACCGTGGCAACAGGCACCTGAACTGCTCGGAGGAGTTCTACAAAACCGAGGTGCTGGAACACCTGGGGCAAAGCAGAGGGGAGGAGGAGGGCAGGAGGAGAGTGGAGGAGATCTTGATGAGGATGAAGGAGATGGGAGAGGAGGAGGAGGAGGAGGGAGGAGGGGACGTGGCTGAGAGGCTGGCTGGATTGGATCTCAATCCCCTGACTGAAGAGGAGATGTGGGAGCTGTTGTCGGAGGAGGAGAGGGAGAAGTTCGAGTCGTTGCTGAGCAGCGGGAACATCGGGGCGCTGGTCCCGGAATGGGATCCGTGGTGGGAGAGGCACGGAGGGACGCAGGTTGGTACGGGTGCTGGTTTCGGTGTGTGCAAATGAGAAAACACAAAGGGGGTGGATCTTATTAGGAAGAGGGGTCGCATTTTCCTTTCTGTTATTAGGGCTCTGGACTCTTGAGCGGAGGGTCGTGGGTTCAGTCCCAGGTGGGGGACACTGCTGCTGTACCCTTGAGCAAGGTACTTTACCTAGATTGCTCCAGTAAAAACCCAACTGTATAAATGGGTAATTGTATGTAAAAATAATGTGATATCTTGTAACAATTGTAAGTCGCCCTGGATAAGGGCGTCAGCTAAGAAATAAATATTATTATTATTATTATTATTATTATTACTATTAATTAGTCATTTAGCAGAGGCTTTTGTCCAAAGCGACTTGCAGAGACCAGGGGGGTGAACTCTGCTTCATCAACAACTGCTGCTGCTGCTGCTGCTGCAGAGTCACTTCCAATAGGAGCTCGTTTGTTTGACGTCTCATCCGAAGGACGGAGCACAAGGAGGTGAAGTGACTTGCTCAGGGTCTCACACACACACACACACACACACACACACACACAAACACACACACACACACACACAGGGAGTCAGCGGCTGAGCCGGGATTTGAACCTCCTGGTATCGAGACCCCCTTTTCTCTCAGCGCTCTGCCTCTAGCATTGTGTGCTCCCAATGTTTCTTTCACCCTTTAACTGATCTTTCACAGGTGGAGGACGTGGACGAGAGGGACACAAATCAAACGCCCGGGGAAGACAACAGCAAGAACCGGGACAGAACCCCAGCGGTCTGGTCCAAAATCCCTCCCCTCTCCTCCCTCTCCCCCAACCCCTCCCCTCTAGTCCGCTACACCCTGGTCAACGCTCTCTTCTCCTACTGCTTCTGCCTGAAGCGTCTCAACGGGGACCTTTCGGACCGGACCGCCAGGCTGGAGTTCGGGTCCTGGGTTCTGGAGCACTCCGAGGGGCTGGCTGAGCCCCGGGTCTTCAGCAGCGGGTCGGAAGCTCTCCAATCCGGGCTTTCGGCCGCCAGAACCGGCCCGTTATTCCACAGGGAGGACCGCCTGGCCCCGGTCAGGGCTGTGGTGGACGTCGTCCACCTTCTGAGGGGCAGAGGCGGGACGGAGGTCAGCCGCTACAGCCTGGGGGCCCTCTCGGAGCTCCGGAGGATCCTGGGGGAGAAGAGAGGAGGGGAGGAGGAGGAGGAGGAGGAGGGAGAGAGGAGGAGGAGGAGGTTAAGGGCCAGAAAGAAATGCGAGTTTCTCCTGGCTTGGGTGTCCGAGAACGGGGCGGAGCTGCCAGCTCTCTCCCTGGAGGTCCAGCAGGAGTACCGGAGGTGTCTGCGGGAGGAGAGGGAGGTGGGGGAGGGCAGGGCGATGCTGGAGAGGAGCTGGGGGGGAGAGGGGAAGAGGAGGAAGGAGCCCCCCAGGCAGGGAAAGTTAATACAGGAGCTGGACTGATAGCAGGGGTGGGAACGAGACTCCCGCTGCACAGCAGTGTGATCCAGTCCTGGTTTCACTGGGAGTTTAATAATCAGACACACCTGAGCTTGTTAGCTAGACACACTGGGGGCTGATCAAGCTGGTAGCAGATCAAGAGTTAATTAATTAACCAGAGAAAGGATATAAAAGAAATATGTATATATATATTTGTATTTTTTATTAATAGTAATAAAAACAGTAAAGAACAAATTCAATGTCCGTTCTTGTTCATCTTCTTTGTTGCACAGTGTGATCTGGGACAGGTCCATCTTTGCAGTTGTGGTTCTGGTTCAGTACAGGTGATGATGGCTCGGTGGTTCTGGTTTTATACCCAGTCCAGTCCAGTCCAGTGCAGGTGTGGGGTGCCCTCCGGTTCTCGGTTCTGTACAGGTGATTATGGACGAGTGGTTCTGTTTCGGTCCAGTGCAGGTGTGGGATGCCTTGTGATCCTCGGTTCTGGCCCGGTTTCAGTACAGGTAAGGTATGATTCGATAGGGCACTCTCTCGCAGTACCGCTCCCAGGACAGCCCGTACTTCCTGAGGCACTGGTGCTCGTCGCGAGCCTCTCTGTGAACCAGCAGGGCGGCGAAATAGAGCACGTAAAAATAGGGGAGCAGGTGAGAGAGACCTGGGGGGAGAGAGAGAGTGAGTGAGAGACTGAGAGAGGTGCAGGAGAGAGAAAGAAGTGAGAGGAGCAGGAGAGAAAGAAGTGAGAGGAGCAGGAGAGAGAAAGAAGTGAGAGGAGCAGGAGAGAAAGAAGTGAGAGGAGCAGGAGAGAGAAAGAAGTGAGAGGAGCAGGAGAGAGAGAGAAAGACGTGAGAGGAGCAGGAGAGAGAAAGAAGTGAGAGGAGCAGGAGAGAGAGAGAAAGACGTGAGAGGAGCAGGAGAGAAAGAAGTGAGAGGAGCAGGAGAGAGAAAGAAGTGAGAGGAGCAGGAGAGAGAAAGAAGTGAGAGGAGCAGGAGAGAGAGAAAGGAGTGACAGGATCAGGAGAGAGAAAGAACTGAGAGAGGAGCAGGAGAGAGAATGAGAGAGACAGGAGCAGGAGAGAGACTGACAGAGGAGCAGGAAAGAGAGACTGACAGAGGAGCAGGAGAGAGAGAGACTGACAGAGAGGAGCAGGTGAGAGAGACCTGGAGAGAGAGAGAGAGATGAACAGGAGAGAAAGAAAGAAGTGAGAGAGAGACAGGAGCTGGAGAGAGAAAGTGAGAGACTGAGAGGAGCAGGAGAGAGAGGAGACAGAAACAGACAGGCACTTGGATTCAATGACAAATGTTTCCTCCACTTCTGTTAATGGCGCCATCAAGAGACCGTTTCTCACAGCTTATCAAAGGGGGCAGGCTGGAGCCCCACGCTATAATCATTCTGCAGTGTGTGTGTGTGTGTCAGTATGTATACACACACACACACACACACAGTGAACCTCAGGGGTACAGTACTGACCACAGGGCAGGGACCAGGCCAGCGCCATCATCAGGTCCCCCAAATAATTGGGGTGTCTCACGAACCCCCACCACCCCGAAACCAACAGCCGCTTTCCCGTTGCCGTGGCGATCGTCTCCAAACCTGGGGAGAGGAGAGAGGAGGGGCTTCAACATTAACATGGTACAGAAAATAAATAATAATAATACCAAAATAGTAACAATAAAATATTCAGAGCCTCGCTGTGCTGCACACTATCGGATATTAGTTTTACTGGACTGTGAAACACACACATACACACGCATCACTTCCTGCTAATGGTTAGCCCCCCCCCTGGGCTGTGTGCTGACGACATCACTTCCTGTGCAATCCTGACATCATCATCATAACAATTCCTGCTCTCACCGGACACTCTGGGGTCCGACGGGTCCCTTCGGAAAAGGTTTTTCTCGGAATTCGCTCTCCGGAAGATGAAATATCCGAGCGCTGCGGAGAGAGAGGGAGAGAGAGACACGCTTTCACAAACCACAGGCAGTCTTTACCACTCCCCCATCCCTAAAGAGCACCACTGAACAGCTCCAAATACTAGAACTGCACGAACCAATCCTCGGGATTAGCTCGCCACAGTCAGGACGAGGGGGGGGGGGCTGATTCCCCGTTCAGAGTGAATTCAGAAACAGCTGCTCGGGTTTGTGACGATCGCAGCTTTTCTTAAAGACTCTGCGGAGAACAGAGACCCACACAAACCCAAGCAGCTGTTTCTGAATTCGTTCTGAACGGGGAATCAGCCCCCCCCTGATCCACACCAGCGAACCCTCGTCCTGATTTCTGTGCAGATCTCCGTCCCGGATGATCCACAGCCCCCCCCCCACTCCCTCACCGTTGAGCGCGGCGATGGCGATGGCACCGAGCGCGCTCAGTTCTTGCGGGTGAGTCACCAGGAAGTGAGCCTGCAGGCTGTAGGTATAGGGCACCCAGGCCAGGTCACCGAACGCCAGCATGAAACCGAACCCGTCCTGAACGATATCCATCGTGGTCAAGACTGCCTCCTGAGAGAGGAGAGAGAGAGAGAGGGGGGGGGGGGTGAGTCAAGCAGACCAGCGTTTGGGCTCCAGTGCCTTCATCAGTGTTATTATTGAAACTAGAAGAGACAGAGTCAAGCAGACCAGCGTTTGGGCTCCAGTGCTTCATCAGTGTTATTATTGAAACTAGAAGAGACAGAGTCAAGCAGACCAGCGTTTGGGCTCCAGTGCCTTCATCAGTGTGATTATTGAAACTAGAAGAGACCGAGTCAAGCAGACCAGCGTTTGGGCTCCAGTGCCTTCATCAGTGTGATTATTGAAACTAGAAGAGACCGAGACAAGCAGACCAGCGTTTGGGCTCTAGTGCTTCATCTTGATGAAGATGATGAAGACAATGGCGATTCTTTGTACCTCATTCCAGAGCGCATCGACGACGTAAAGCAACTGGAAGGCGTTGACCAGAATCATCGCAAGGGAGGGGCTTCCCCTTAGCTCCGCCTCCTTCATTAGCATAGCCAGGTTAATCAGCACCTGATTGGGTAAGAAACAAAAACATCATAAACCAAAAGAGACCGAGTCAAGCAGACCAGCTTTTGGGGACTCTAGCGCTTCATCAGTGTCATTATTGGGGTCCCTCTCACCCAGCCGATCAGCCCTGGTCGCAGCTCACAGAAATATTTCAGATCGAAGGAGCCGATTCGGGGGTTCAGCTCGTGCCCCATGAAGAAATCGTAGAGGGGGTTCCCTGCCGAGGAGACAAACACACCAGCGCATCACCCTGCTGCAGCCCGACAGAAACACACACAGTGAGAAATACAAAGCAGAATACTGCTTTCTCCCTCTCCTCCTATCCTCTCCCTCTATCCCCTCTCCTTCTCCCTTCCTCCTATCTGCTCCCTCTCTCTTTCTCTCCTCATCCTATCCTATCCCTCTCCCTCTCTCCTCCTTTCCCCTGACTCTTCCCTCCTCCCTTTAACTCTCCCTATCCCCTCTCTTCCCCAACTCTCCCCCCCTAACCTTCCTCCCTTCTCTCCCCCCCTCCCAGCTCTATCTCCACACCCCCCCCCCCCCCCCTCACCTGTATTGCCCCCTGGGGCGATGGCGCTAGCTGGGGCGCAGAGTGATTTCAGATAGAGCAGCAGGCTGAGACTCAGGGAGATTACCCCAGCAGACACAGCCAGGGGCAACATGTGGTCGTAGACATACCCCAGGGGCAAACCACAGGGCAACGCCACGGCCAGGAGCCCCCCCGTGATCAGGAGGGCAGAGAACCCTGCGGAGATGACAGACAGACAGACAGACAGACAGACAGACAGACAGACATACAGACAGATTCACTGTTAATTCAAATCCAGAGATGGGAACGAGACTCCCGCTGCACAGCAGTGTGATCCAGTCCTGGTTTCACTGGGAGTTTAATAATCAGACACACCTGAGCTTGTTAGCTAGACACACTGGGGGCTGATCAAGCTGGTAGCAGTGAAACCTGGACTGGATCACACTGCTGTGCAACTGTTCATAATAATAATAATTATAATAAATGTATTATAAATTAGATACACAGATAGGAAACCTAGCCTGGTCCCACGCTGCACACAGTGAATGGAAGGAGGTACAGATAAAAAAAATAATTGGAAATCAATCAATTGGAAATTGAAATTTCGTTACCATTGATTGGGTACTTCAGTCTGGTACCGTCCCGGAGGACCATTCCCTCGGCCACCTGCAGGGGGCGACACGCGAGAAACGAGACAGGGAGTCAGCCTGCAGACCCAAGGCCTGGAGAGCTAGCCTGTGTTACACGCGTCTGCGGCAAGGCAGCGGGGACTGAAGAGCAGCTTCTGTACGAGTGGTTCTGGACGAGTGATTCTGTTTCAGTCCAGTGCAGGTGTGGGGTGCCTGTGGTTCTCGGTTCTGACCCGGTTCAGTACAGGTAAGGTATGATTCGATAGGGCCAGCTGTGCTTTACAATACTTCCCTATGCTTTACCAGACCTCTCTGTGCTTTACAATGCTTCCCTATGCTTTACCAGACCTCTCTGTGCTTTACAATGCTTCCCTATGCTTTACCAGACCTCTCTGTGCTTTACAATGCTTCCCTATGCTTTACCATACCTCTCTGTGCTTTACAATGCTTCCCTATGCTTTACCAGACCTCTCTGTGCTTTACAATGCTTCCCTATGCTTTACCAGACCTCTCTGTGCTTTACAATGCTTCCCTATGCTTTACCAGACCTCTCTGTGCTTTACAATGCTTCCCTATGCTTTACCACACCTCTCTGTGCTTTACAATGCTTCCCTATGCTTTACCAGACCTCTCTGTGCTTTACAATGCTTCCCTATGCTTTACCAGACCTCTCTGTGCTTTACAATGCTTCCCTATGCTTTACCAGACCTCTCTGTGCTTTACAATACTTCCCTATGCTTTACCAGACCTCTCTGTGCTTTACAATGCTTCCCTATGCTTTACCAGACCTCTCTGTGCTTCACAATGCTTCCCTATGCTTTACCAGACCTCTCTGTGCTTTACAATGCTTCCCTATGCTTTACCAGACCTCTCTGTGCTTTACAATGCTTCCCTATGCTTTAACAGACCTCTCTGTGCTTTACAATGCCCCCCTTACCTTGCCGATGGGGAGCAGGTAGAGCCCCCCCTGCAGAGCCCCCCACCCCAGCAGCAGCAGCAGGGTCTCGGGGAGCCACAGCTGCGCAGGTGGGGGCAGGGAGGGAGGCGGGAAGAGGCTGGCATCGGGGGTGCGGCAGGACAGGAGCAGGTAGAGAACAGTGAGGGGCAGGAGAACAGGGAGACACAGGGCACCTGAAGAGAGAGAGAGAGAGGTGAGGAGGAGAGAGAGAGAGGGGTGAGGAGGAGGAGAGGAGAGAGCGAGAGAGAGAGAGGGGGTGAGAGGAGAGAGACAGAGAGGTGAGGAGGAGAGGAGAGAGGGGAGAGAGAGAGAGGGGGGAGGCAGTAGGCAGGTAGTTTTGAGGTACTTTATTGATTATCGGATCATTGATTATCGGTTCCTTACCCAGCGTCCCTCCGAACTCCAGCTCCGTGGTTCGGGGTACCTTGTGTTTCTCGGCCATGTCTCTCGGTCAGTCCTCCCGGAGTCTGGAGCCCTTTTCAATTCCGGTCAAACTTCAAGTACATGAAATATTAATGAGTCACTCAGCGACTTACAGAGACTAGGGGGGTGAACTCTGCATCATCAACAACTGCTGCTGCTGCTGCTGCAGAGTCACTTCCAATAGGAGCTCGTTTGTTTTACATCTCATCCGAAGGACGGAGCACAAGGAGGTGAAGCGACTTGCTCAGGGTCACACACACACACACACACACACACACACACACACACACACACACACTCACACACACACAGACACACAGACACACACACACACACACACAAAGCGAGGACAAAAAAACCGTGAATACACCCATGATTTAAGATTTATCTAATGTATTTAAGTACGAAAACAGTTTAACATGTAAACCAAACTGGGACACACTGCAAAACATATCGGGGCAGCAGTGTGGAGTAGTGGTTAGGGCTCTGGACTCTTGACCGGAGGGTCGTGGGTTCAATCCCAGGTGGGGACACTGCTGCTGTACCCTTGAGCAAGGTACTTTACCTAGATTGCTCCAGTAAAAACCCAACTGTATAAATGGGTGATTGTATGTAAAAATAATGCGATATCTTGTAACAATTGTAAGTCGCCCTGGATAAGGGCGTCTCCTAAGTAATAAACTTACGACAATTTAATTATATATACACATGCATTTTAATTATATATACACATGCATTTTAATTATATCTTGTATGAATATTAATGTAGTAATAATTACTGAGCTGTATTCATAAACTCAGACACACTATTAATGTCATACAATATAATATGAACTTATAATCTTTTATCAAACATTATTATTTTTTAAAATTTATAACTAAATATGAATATATTGGTGTTCTATATCAAGCACCGTCTGACAGTTCGGAAAACAATGCAAACTTCTGTGATATAAATGAAATATGATTGCGTTTTACTTTTTTTTTTGCAATATATAACGATATTAATGCAACGGTATTAGTGTGTTAATATCTCTGCAAAACGACACCGTCTGAAATCTGTCATTCAAAATAACTGACACGCAATTAAATAGTCTAATAGGATCAGTGCGTGTTATCTGTGTGAAACAGACTCGTTTTAATTTATATTATTAAGCAAGGTTTTCCTACCTGTATTATTTGTCGGTGATTTTAATAAAGTCCCACACGCGTCTATCCCTTTAAATCGGCGTCGCTTCTTTTTGATTGTTTACCAGCCGCGCCTGCGCAGAAACCGCCTGATCAGACCTTCAGGGAGACTCGTTGTCCAATCAGCGAGCGGCTCACTTCATCAGAAGACGGTGGACAGGTAGAGCCGTAGCCAATTAGAAACCAGCAGCTCGGTGGGATTGTCGAATGAGGAGCCGCCCTTGGGCGTTCTATGCTGGTTTCGATCCTATTTGATTGGCTAGCTGGTAAGCCAGGGTTAACACAGCAAATTCACCTTGCGCTGTATCTTAGAGTATTTATCAAACCAAACTTACGATTAAAAAAAAAAAAAAAACACGTTTATCTTATAATTTATTTATTATTATTTAACTTATAATTTATTTATTATTATTATTATTATTATTATTATTATTATTTATTTCTTAGCAGACCCCCTTATCCAGGGCGACTTACAATTGTTACAAGATATCACATTATTTCACATTATACAGATTTCACTTTTTTTTTTTTTTTTTTTTTTTTACAAAATAATGTGATCAAATCTGTCGTTAAATTAAAAAAAAACTGAAAAACAAATAAATAGTTTACCGATTCCATGTTTATTTTTTTGTAGGACTTATTTAATTTATTTATTTTTACATACAAGACGATGAAACAGTTGCGTGCTGCAAATGAGCAAGGTACTTTACCTAGATTGCTCCAGTAAAAACCCAGCTGTATAAATGGGGAATTGTATGTAAAAAATAATGTGATATCTTGTAACAATTGTAAGTCGTCCTGGATAAGGGTGTCTGCTAAAAAATAAATAATAATTATACAAAATAATAATTATTATCGCATTATTCAGCAGTTTGGTGATAAAACGAGTGATCAGGAGATGATTTATCGGTATGCACGACTATGAAGAGGTATGTGAAAAATACAGCGAACGAGGGGAGGGGAGGGGCTGGAGAGTCCTGTTGATACAGAGTGAACAGTAAACGAAATACAGAAGGCTGTTTGTGAGAGGAAGAAAAAGACTTGTGGGAATCAATGGATGAATCTCTGAACTAGACAGTAAAGGGCAAAGGGCTGGTGAGCCGTTGGAGGCTGTGTGGTCCAGTGGTTAAAGAAAAGGGCTTGTAACCAGGAGGTCCCCGGTTCAAATCCCACCTCAGCCACTGACTCACTGTGTGACCCTGAGCAAGTTACTTCACCTCCTTGTGCTCCGTCTTTCGGGTGAGACGTAGTTGTAAGTGACTCTGCAGCTGATGCATAGTTCACACACCCGAGTCTCTGTAAGTCGCCTTGGATAAAGGCGTCTGCTAAATAAACACATAATAATAATAACAGGCTGCTGGAGACAGAGCTGCTGAAGCAGAGACGCTCTGAAAAAGCAGAGAAGATCGATAGCTCGGCCTGAAACCCGACGTGGAACGGAGAACGATTCAGCCTGGAAAAGGGGGGTAATTGAACCGGGATCCATCAATTACATGACACGAAATTACAATTACAATTACACAGGTTCAATTACAATTAGAACGCAATCCAGTCTAAAGGTCTTAATACATTTCATTACATTTGAAGTTGTGTACTTTCTCACATTACGACTTAAAAACTCCTGTCTCTGCCGCTGCTTTCACAATGTTCAAGGTGCAGTTACAACAGACGGGAAAGCCCGGGTGTTGAGAGAGAGAGAGAGAGAGAGAGAGAGAGAGAGAGAGAGAGAGAGAGAGAGAGAGAGAGAGAGAGAGAGAGAGAGAGAGGAGAGAGAGAGAGAGAGAGAGAGAGAGAGAGAGACACTGTCCTCACTGAGTTACGCAAACACGGGGGGCGAGAGATTTTGAAATGCAGCTCTGAAGGAAAAAAAAAAAATGTGCAAAATCTCAGTCTTAAATCGATTTATTTTTGTCATTTACAGCTGCAGGTGTTTTTTTTTTTCTCTCACTACAACACACACCCAGATACGATACACGTGACATATTATTTACAGAACACAGCAACCTTGACTCTCAATCCGGTACAGACTAAACCCTTCTCCCTCTCTCTCTCTCTCCCTCCCTCTGCTTTACCTCAGTCGATTCAGACTGTGTGTTCAAGGCTTGTCGTTCAACAGACACAATCAATCATACTGGAGGTGTGTGCGTGCCGGAGGGGGGCGGGGTCAGACTCCAGTCCAGGGGTCACCGCGGGGTCTCCTGGTTTTCATCCCAGCTTGAGCTCCTCAATTAACATCAATCTAATTATTTGTTCAATTGGACGCGATATTTTTTTCTTCTCAATTAATAATTAGAGCAGGTAAGCGATGGAGAGCTCGGGGGTGGAATTGAAGCCACGAGACCCTGCAGGCCCCCCCCCCCCGGTCCGGGAGCTGGACTTGACCCCTATCCCCTCTCGCAGATGACCTCGATCACGCTCTGTTCCATGGGGGCGGGGTCGAGGCAGCGGTGGGCGGCGCTGCCCACGATCTCGTCCAGCAGGGAGTGGACCACGTTCTCGTCCGAGACGAACCTCCACAGGTAGAGCTGCAGGTAGTGGCAGTCCACCTGGATCTGCTGCAGCCCGAAGCGCCCAAACGAGCGCAGACGCACGCACTCCAGCAGCGTCTTCAAGCTGATCTTGATGATCCCCGTGAGCACTGACACCTGCAGGACGGGAGGAGGTACAGCAGGGAGCAGCGATCAGGCTCTGACACTGTAGAACTGAACTTATTAACACAGGGGAGAGAATCGGGCTTGTCGACCCATCCCAGGTCTCCCTCCCTCCCTCCCTCCCTCCTCCTCCTCCTCCTCCTCCTCCTCACCTTGTTAAACTCCACGGTGCTGAAGATGTCGATTCTCTCAGAGAAGAGTTTCTGGATGTTGCTCAGCAGGTTGGTGTCCATCGGGGCGCTGGGAGGGGGGGGGTACGACAAAACAAGCGCGTCAGACAAGCTGTGTGTTTATTGTGTAGCTGGGTGTGTAGCTGGGTGTGTTGTGTAGCTGGGTGTGTTGTGTAGCTGGGTGTGTAGCTGGGTGTGTTGTTTACCTGGGTGTGTAGCTGGGTGTTTATTGTGTAGCTGCGTGTGTAGCTGGGTGTGTTGTTTAGCTGGGTGTGTAGCTGGGTGTGTTGTGTAGCTGGGTGTGTAGCTGGGTGTGTTGTTTACCTGGGTGTGTAGCTGGGTGTGTTGTTTACCTGGGTGTGTAGCTGGGTGTGTAGCTGGGTGTGTAGCTGGGTGTGTTGTTTACCTGGGTGTGTAGCTGGGTGTGTAGCTGGGTGTGTAGCTGGGTGTGTTGTTTACCTGGGTGTGTAGCTGGGTGTGTAGCTGGGTGTGTTGTTTACCTGGGTGTGTAGCTGGGTGTGTAGCTGGGTGTGTTGTTTACCTGGGTGTGTAGCTGGGTGTGTTGTTTACCTGGGTGTGTAGCTGGGTGTGTTGTTTACCTGGGTGTGTAGCTGGGTGTGTTGTTTACCTGGGTGTGTAGCTGGGTGTGTAGCTGGGTGTGTAGCTGGGTGTGTTGTTTACCTGGGTGTGTAGCTGGGTGTGTAGCTGGGTGTGTTGTTTACCTGGGTGTGTAGCTGGGTGTGTTGTTTACCTGGGTGTGTAGCTGGGTGTGTTGTTTACCTGGGTGTGTAGCTGGGTGTGTTGTTTACCTGGGTGTGTAGCTGGGTGTGTTGTGTAGCTGGGTGTGTTGTGTAGCTGGGTGTGTTGTGTAGCTGGGTGTGTAGCTGGGTGTGTTGTTTAGCTGGGTGTGTAGCTGGGTGTGTAGCTGGGTGTGTTGTTTACCTGGGTGTGTAGCTGGGTGTGTTGTTTACCTGGGTGTGTAGCTGGGTGTGTAGCTGGGTGTGTTGTTTACCTGGGTGTGTAGCTGGGTGTGTAGCGCGGCTGCTGTCTGGAGCTGTACACTGAGAAGGTTCTCTTGCTGGAGTCGCTGCTCTGAGCCTTCCTCACCCCCTCCTCATAGAGCAGCCCCACCTGCACAGAGAGGGGGGGGGGGGGGGCAGAGAGAGAGAGGGAGGGGGACAGACAGAGAGAGAGAGAGAGAGAGAGAGAGAGAGAGAGAGAGAGAGAGAGAGAGAGAGAGGTTAGGGTCACAGACTACAAACTGAACCGAACCAACACCCAGTCTAAACTAAACTAACAACAACTGAACTAAAAAACAAACAAAATTAAACTAGAACCCTAGACCCATCTTCCCCCGCCCCGCCCCCGCCCCCGCCCCCCGCCCCGCCCCGCCCCCAGCCCCGCCCCGACCTGCACGTCGATGGCGGTCGTGTCCTCCACCACTCTCTTCATGACGGCGCGCACGTTGCGTGGCTCGATGGTGTTGATCCAGTCCCGCGTCTCCACGCTCTTCCGCAGCATCTGAGACACGATCAGCCCCTGCAGCTTCACATAGTGATTGAGGAGCCGCTGAGCCACCTCCCGAGCCTGAGCACACAGCACTGACACCGGGGTGAGGGGGGACTGGTCCTGGGGGAGGAGAGAGAGAGACACGATCAGCCCCTGCAGCTTCACATAGTGATTGAGGAGCCGCTGAGCCACCTCCCGAGCCTGAGCACACAGCACTGACACCGGGGTGAGGGGGGACTGGTCCTGGGGGAGGAGAGAGAGAGACACGATCAGCCCCTGCAGCTTCACATAGTGATTGAGGAGCCGCTGAGCCACCTCCCGAGCCTGAGCACACAGCACTGACACCGGGGTGAGGGGGGACTGGTCCTGGGGGAGGAGAGAGAGAGACACGATCAGCCCCTGCAGCTTCACATAGTGATTGAGGAGCCGCTGAGCCACCTCCCGAGCCTGAGCACACAGCACTGACACCGGGGTGAGGGGGGACTGGTCCTGGGGGAGGAGAGAGAGAGACACGATCAGCCCCTGCAGCTTCACATAGTGATTGAGGAGCCGCTGAGCCACCTCCCGAGCCTGAGCACACAGCACTGACACCGGGGTGAGGGGGGACTGGTCCTGGGGGAGGAGAGAGAGAGAGAGAGAGAGAAGAGGGGAGGGGAGAGAGACAGGGGAGAGAAAGGGGAGAGAGAGAGACAGGGGAGAGGAGAAAGAGGGAGAGAAAGAGAGAAGGGAGAGGAGAGGAGGGGGAGAGAGAGAGAGGAGAGAGAGGGGGGAGAGAGGGGGGAGAGAGAGGAGAGAGAGGGGGGAGAGAGAGAGGGGAGAGAGGAGAGCAGGACAGGGGAGAGGAGAAAGAGGGAGAGAGACAGGGGAGAGGAGAAAGGGGGAGATAGAGATAGAAGGGGAGAGAGGAGAAGGGGAGTTTGAAATATTAAAAACAGCCCCCCTTCAACACCCTGGCTGACCCTAGAGCCCCGGAGCCGGGTGCGAAGCCCCCTACCATACCCTACCTGCCCCAGGAACTGCTCGTCAGCCAGCGTCAGGATGTAGCTGATGGTGGAGCTCTCGTAGTCCAGGCAGAGCCGGGACAGGAGCAGGAGGAGGGAGGGGGGGTGGAGGGGGCACCTTTCTCCCCCACGCTCTCGCAGAACTGCTGAGAGGACTGGCAGATGAACTGGATGAAGCTGACGACCAGCCCCTCACGAACACCCTGACTGCAGAACTCACCCTGGAGAGGAGAGGAGAGGAGAGGGGGAGAGGGGGGGGGGGGAGAGGGGATGGAGAGGAGGGAGAGGGGATGGAGAGGGTAGAAGAGAGAGAGAAATTTAAAAAAAAAAACTAAAATGAACATAAATTTAGATATCTGATTTAACATCGTGTAATCAAATTGATATCACAAAAAAAAAAAAAAAGTCTACCGAAAGCCATAACAGTAGTCCAGTATTTCATGTTAGATTTCCAAATGCAGAAGGCTCGCTGGTCCAACGGTTAAAGAAAAGGGGGTCTCGATACCAGGAGGTTCAAATCCCGGCTCAGCCACTGACTCCCTGTGTGTGTGTGTGTGTGTGTGTGTGTGTGTGTGTGTGTGTGTGTGCGTGACCCTGAGCGAGTCGCTTCACCTCCTTGTGCTCCGTCCTTCGGATGAGATGTAAAACAAACGAGCTCCTATTGGAAGTGACTCTGCAGCAGCAGCAGCAGCAGCAGTTGTTGATGAAGCAGAGTTCACCCCCCTAGTCTCTGTGAGTCGCTTTGGATAAAAGCCTCTGCTGAATGACTCAATAATAACAACAACAACGTCGTGGTCTCACCTTGAAGTAGGGCTTGCTGGCAAAGCTCACGTCCTTGGCAGTGAAGAGATGCACGTAAGCCAGCACGGACTTCACCTGGTTCAGCACTGCGGAGGAGAGGCCGCCCAGAACCTCAGCCAGGCTCGGAGCCTCTTTCCCAGGGAGCCTGGGGGCGGACAGCGCCTGCCTCACGTCGGTCAGGCTGTCCAGGTAAAAACTCTTCAGCCCGGCCAGGTACTGCCGGACGCGGCCCCGGGCGGCCCCCACCACGATCTCGGTGCCCCGCGCGGGGACCCCCGAGCCGGGCAGGACCTTGGAGACGGCTTGGAGCCGGCGGTGGAAGCGATCCAGAGCCCGGACCAGCAGGGAGTTGTCCCCGACGCCTTTCTCCTCGCGGATCCGCAGCTCCACCACGGAGAAGTAGCGACCGCACAGCCTGTCCACGAACTCCACCAGCTTGCTGCTGGCCATCCGCGGGACGTCCCGCGAAGCCAGCTCCCCGTCCTGCAGCCGGCTGCTCCTGCGAGGAGAAAAAAAGGTTTGAGCTGTTTTAGAACGCGCTGGGTGTGTAGCTGAACCCAACAGTTCTGCATCCCCCTCTATATAGAATGAACTCCCTCAGCTTCATAGAGTCCAATGAAAGCTGCTGAATAATGTTCCCTTGTTAACATATTGAATTCCACCCCCTCTATATAGAATGAACTCCCTCAGCTTCATAGAGTCCAATGAAAGCTGCTGAATAATGTTCCCTTGTTAACATATTGAATTCCACCCCCTCTATATAGAATGAACTCCCTCAGCTTCATAGAGTCCAATGAAAGCTGCTGAATAATGTTCCCTTGTTAACATATTGAATTCCACCCCCTCTATATAGAATGAACTCCCTCAGCTTCATAGAGTCCAATGAAAGCTGCTGAATAATGTTCCCTTGTTAACATATTGAATTCCACCCCCTCTATATAGAATGAACTCCCTCAGCTTCATAGAGTCCAGTGAAAGCTGCTGAATAATGTTCCCTTGTTAACATATTGAATTCCACCCCCTCTATATAGAATGAACTCCCTCAGCTTCATAGAGTCCAATGAAAGCTGCTGAATAATGTTCCCTTGTTAACATATTGAATTCCACCCCCTCTATATAGAATGAACTCCCTCAGCTTCATAGAGTCCAATGAAAGCTGCTGAATAATGTTCCCTTGTTAACATATTGAATTCCACCCCCTCTATATAGAATGAACTCCCTCAGCTTCATAGAGTCCAATGAAAGCTGCTGAATAATGTTCCCTTGTTAACATATTGAATTCCACCCCCTCTATATAGAATGAACTCCCTCAGCTTCATAGAGTCCAGTGAAAGCTGCTGAATAATGTTCCCTTGTTAACATATTGAATTCCACCCCCTCTATATAGAATGAACTCCCTCAGCTTCATAGAGTCCAATGAAAGCTGCTGAATAATGTTCCCTTGTTAACATATTGAATTCCACCCCCTCTATATAGAATGAACTCCCTCAGCTTCATAGAGTCCAATGAAAGCTGCTGAATAATGTTCCCTTGTTAACATATTGAATTCCACCCCCTCTATATAGAATGAACTCCCTCAGCTTCATAGAGTCCAATGAAAGCTGCTGAATAATGTTCCCTTGTTAACATATTGAATTCCACCCCCTCTATATAGAATGAACTCCCTCAGCTTCATAGAGTCCAATGAAAGCTGCTGAATAATGTTCCCTTGTTAACATATTGAATTCCACCCCCTCTACATAGAATGAACTCGCTTTGGATAAAAGCGTCTGCTGAATGACTCAATAATAATAATAATAATAATAATAATAATAATAATAATAATAATAATACTCACACTGACGTGCCAGGAACACTGGTGATGAAAAGTTCCTGATAGGACGCGATCACCAAACACAGGCTGCTGACAAAATTGTTACAGCCCTTATCAATAAACTCCAGGATGTCTGTAGAGCTGGTACTGGCAGTGGGAGGGGCCTGTTGATGTGACCCCGCCCCCAGCTCCGCCTCCAGCCCTGCTAGCTCCTCCTCCAGCCGGGACTGGGCGTGGCTTAGGAACTTGTCACAAAGCTCTTCAGCCGGTTCGTCCAATCGCAGGAGGAGTTCCACGCATTCCGACAGCTCGCTGGAGCTCGAGACTCCGTCACTGTTTCGGGGGGAGGGGGGAGGGGGGGGGGCGGTTACAAAACAAGACTTATTGGGGTAAAGTGATAAACTGTGTGATCCAGTCCTGGTTTCACTAGGAATTTAATAATAAGACATACCTGAGCTTGTTCCCTAGAACCCTAGGACTGGGTGCAGCAGCAGCAGGGCTAGTGTGAGTTTCTAACCCTGCTCAAACTCCTGGCTCCTGATCATTTCAATATTAATAATAATAATAATAATACTAGACTTCATTGAGGGGAGCTCTGAACCCCAGGACTGGGTGCAGCAGCAGCAGCAGCAGCAGGGCTAGTGTGAGTTTGTAACCCTGCTCAAACTCCTGGCTCCTGATCATTTCAATATTAATAATAATAATACTAGACTTCATTGAGGGGAGCTCTGAACCCCAGGACTGGGTGCAGCAGCAGCAGCAGCAGCAGGGCTAGTGTGAGTTTCTAACCCTGCTCAAACTCCTGGCTCCTGATCATTTCAATATTAATAATAATAATACTAGACTTCATTGAGGGGAGCTCTGAACCCCAGGACTGGGTGCAGCAGCAGCAGCAGCAGGGCTAGTGTGAGTTTGTAACCCTGCTCAAACTCCTGGCTCCTGATCATTTCAATATTAATAATAATAATACTAGACTTCATTGAGGGGAGCTCTGAACCCCAGGACTGGGTGCAGCAGCAGCAGCAGCAGCAGGGCTAGTGTGAGTTTGTAACCCTGCTCAAACTCCTGGCTCCTGATCATTTCAATATTAATAATAATAATACTAGACTTCATTGAGGGGAGCTCTGAACCCCAGGACTCACCTGAACTTCTCGCGCAGTTTCTGGGCCAGCTGGGCCATGATGTTCTGGCAGTCGTTCTGGATGCCCTGGAAGGAGGGCATGTTCTGGTACTGGTGCAGGACGGACCGGGCCTTGGTGTAGTAGGTGACGGCCTGGGGGAAGGCCTCCATCGCGACGCACTGGTTCAGTCTGGAGGGAAGCTCAAAGAGAAACTGCAGCTTCCTGAGCAGAGTGTGAACTCCTGCAGGGGGGGGCAGAGAGACAGGCAGCACAGCGCAAGGGTCACATGCTGCGACACGCGCAATACTGGAGATAAACGTACCCCCCCACCCACCCACCCACCCCACAGGGAAGCATTGTAAATCACAGAGAGGTCTGGTAAAGCATAGGGAAGCATTGTAAAGCACAGAGAGGTCTGGTAAAGCATAGGGAAGCATTGTGAAGCACAGAGAGGTCTGGTAAAGCATAGGGAAGCATTGTAAAGCACAGAGAGGTCTGGTAAAGCATAGGGAAGCATTGTAAAGCACAGAGAGGTCTGGTAAAGCATAGGGAAGCATTGTAAAGCACAGAGAGGTCTGGTAAAGCATAGGGAAGCATTGTAAAGCACAGAGAGGTCTGGTAAAGCACAGGGAGGCATTGTAAAGCACAGAGAGGTCTGGTAAAGCATAGGGAAGCACTGTAAAGCACAGGGAGGCATTGTAAAGCACAGAGAGGTCTGGTAAAGCACAGAGAGGCATTGTAAAGCACAGAGAGGTCTGGTAAAGCACAGAGAGGTCTGGTAAAGCACAGAGAGGCATTGTAAAGCACAGAGAGGTCTGGTAAAGCACAGAGAGGCATTGTAAAGCACAGAGAGGCGAGTTCTGGTTTGTGGTGTCTGTTTGCGCTCTCGTACCGGACAGCTTGGTGATCTGCTGGTGCTGCCCCTGCAGGGTCCCGCTGATCCTCGCACTGAACTCGGTGATGGCAGCCATGTTGGCGGCCAGGCAGTCCATCTCATCCTCCATCTTCTTAAAGTCATTCTTCATCTTCCGGATCGTGTCTGAGAGAGAGAGAGAGAGAGAGAGAGGGGGAGAGAGAGAAGGAGAGAGGCGGGGCGAGAGGGGGGGAGGGGGGAGAGAGAGACGGTGGAGTGGGGGAGAGCGGTTTTATTATGGGAAACTTTCATAAGGATCTCCTCCCCTCCCCTGACTCCTCCCCCGGCTCCTCCCCCGGCCCCGCCCTCACCGGTGGCGGAGATGAACTTGTTGTAATTCTCGTACACCAGCGTCTGCATGTCGCTGTCCAGCGAGCGGATCTGCTTCACCATGCCCGTCTCCTGATCCATCAGCTCAGCCAGCGAGGAGTCCTTCCGCAGCTGAGCACGCAGGCAGGGAGACCCAGAGAGACACATAGAGATGTATTACACACACTCACAACACAGGCAGGGAGACACAGAGAGACACAGAGAAATGTATTACACACACTCACAACACAGGCAGGGAGACACAGGGAGACACAGAGAGATGTATTACACACACACACTCACAACACAGAGACCCAGAGAGATACAGAGAAATGTATTACACACACTCACACAACACAGGCAGGGAGACACAGAGAGATGTATTACACACACACACTCACAACACAGAGACCCAGAGAGATACAGAGAAATGTATTACACACACTCACACAACACAGGCAGGGAGACACAGAGAGATGTATTAGACACACACTCACAACACAGGCAGGGAGACACAGAGAGATGTATTACACACACACTCACAACACAGAGACCCAGAGAGATACAGAGAGATATATTATACACACACTCACAACACAGAGACCCAGAGAGACCCAGAGATACAGAGAGATGTATTATACACACACACACACACACACACACACACACACACACACACACACACACTCAACACAGAGATACGGAGAGATACATTATACACACACACTCACAACACAGGCAGGGAGACACACAGAGATGTATTACACACACACTCACAACACAGGCAGGGAGACACACAGAGATGTATTACACACACACTCACAACACAGGCAGGGAGACACACAGAGATGTATTACACACACACTCACAACACAGGCAGGGAGACACACAGAGATGTATTACACACACACTCACAACACAGGCAGGGAGACACACAGAGATGTATTACACACACACACAACACAGAGACACAGAGAGATACAGAGATACAGAGAGATGTATTACACACACACACAACACAGAGACACACAGAGATACAGAGAGATGTATTACACACACACTCAACACAGAGACACACAGAGATACAGAGAGATGTATTACACACACACTCAACACAGAGACACACAGAGATACAGAGAGATGTATTACACACACACTCAACACAGAGACACACAGAGATACAGAGAGATGTATTACACACACACTCAACACAGAGACACACAGAGATACAGAGAGATGTATTACACACACACTCAACACAGAGACACACAGAGATACAGAGAGATGTATTACACACACACTCAACACAGAGACACACAGAGATACAGAGAGATGTATTACACACACACTCAACACAGAGACACACAGAGATACAGAGAGATGTATTACACACACACTCAACACAGAGACACACAGAGATACAGAGAGATGTATTACACACACACTCAACACAGAGACACACAGAGATACAGAGAGATGTATTACACACACACTCAACACAGAGACACACAGAGATACAGAGAGATGTATTACACACACACTCAACACAGAGACACACAGAGATACAGAGAGATGTATTACACACACACTCAACACAGAGACACACAGAGATACAGAGAGATGTATTACACACACACTCAACACAGAGACACACAGAGATACAGAGAGATGTATTACACACACACTCAACACAGAGACACACAGAGATACAGAGAGATGTATTACACACACACTCAACACAGAGACACACAGAGATACAGAGAGATGTATTACACACACACTCAACACAGAGACACACAGAGATACAGAGAGATGTATTACACACACACTCAACACAGAGACACACAGAGATACAGAGAGATGTATTACACACACACTCAACACAGAGACACACAGAGATACAGAGAGATGTATTACACACACACTCAACACAGAGACACACAGAGATACAGAGAGATGTATTACACACACACTCAACACAGAGACACACAGAGATACAGAGAGATGTATTACACACACACTCAACACAGAGACACACAGAGATACAGAGAGATGTATTACACACACACTCAACACAGAGACACACAGAGATACAGAGAGATGTATTACACACACACTCAACACAGAGACACACAGAGATACAGAGAGATGTATTACACACACACTCAACACAGAGACACACAGAGATACAGAGAGATGTATTACACACACACTCAACACAGAGACACACAGAGATACAGAGAGATGTATTACACACACACTCAACACAGAGACACACAGAGATACAGAGAGATGTATTACACACACACTCAACACAGAGACACACAGAGATACAGAGAGATGTATTACACACACACTCAACACAGAGACACACAGAGATACAGAGAGATGTATTACACACACACTCAACACAGAGACACACAGAGATACAGAGAGATGTATTACACACACACTCAACACAGAGACACACAGAGATACAGAGAGATGTATTACACACACACTCAACACAGAGACACACAGAGATACAGAGAGATGTATTACACACACACTCAACACAGAGACACACAGAGATACAGAGAGATGTATTACACACACACTCAACACAGAGACACACAGAGATACAGAGAGATGTATTACACACACACTCAACACAGAGACACACAGAGATACAGAGAGATGTATTACACACACACTCAACACAGAGACACACAGAGATACAGAGAGATGTATTACACACACACTCAACACAGAGACACACAGAGATACAGAGAGATGTATTACACACACACTCAACACAGAGACACACAGAGATACAGAGAGATGTATTACACACACACTCAACACAGAGACACACAGAGATACAGAGAGATGTATTACACACACACTCAACACAGAGACACACAGAGATACAGAGAGATGTATTACACACACACTCAACACAGAGACACACAGAGATACAGAGAGATGTATTACACACACACTCAACACAGAGACACACAGAGATACAGAGAGATGTATTACACACACACTCAACACAGAGACACACAGAGATACAGAGAGATGTATTACACACACACTCAACACAGAGACACACAGAGATACAGAGAG
>NW_026708298.1:70000-76242 GCF_902713425.1 Acipenser ruthenus
GGCCCGGAGGCTGAGCGCTGTGGCCCTCGTATCAACCTGCAAGTACTGCCGGGGGCTCCGCTAGCTTGGGGGGGGGTCGTCATGGTCCAGCCTGTGTCGCTCTCGTCTGTGGCAGGTCGGAATGGCTGTTTTAAAGGCACACCCAGAGTAAGAGAGTCTTGGTGGATCCAGCGCTTAGAGAAAAGGGGGTCTCGATACCAGGAGGTTCAAATCCCGGCTCAGCCACTGACTCCCTGTGTGTGTGCGTGTGTGTGTGTGTGTGTGTGTGTGTGTGTGTGTGTGTGTGGGACCCTGAGCGAGTCACTTCACCTCCTTGTGCTCCGTCCTTCGGATGAGACGTCAAACAAACGAGCTCCTATTGGAAGTGACTCTGCAGCAGCAGCAGCAGCAGCAGTTGTTGATGAAGCAGAGTTCACCCCTCTAGTCGCTTTGGATAAAAGCATGTGCTAAATGACTCATTAATAATAATAATAATAATAATAATAATAATAATAATAATAATAATAATAATAATTCGATCCTGCTTCTTTCTTTCCCAGGTCTGAATCTCACGCTGTTCCTGGCTCGCTTCTCGTTTGAGTTTGTGGTGATGCAGTACCGAGAGGAGCTGTACTGAGGGGCCATCGGTACCGAAGCGACCCGGTCCAGAATCCTCCCACCGGTTCCTTTTAACACTTAAGAGACTTTTTATTAGTGAAATATGCTATAAATCCATCAGCAATCATGACAAAAAGAAACAACGATTGAAAAGTTGACCCTAATTAATACACAGCCATTCGTCAGGTGTAACTTGGGGTCTGAACAGTTTTGGTGTGTCAGTCTGTGTGTCTGTCTCTGTAGCCAGATGTCTGTCTGTCTGTCAGTCAGTCAGTCAATTTGTGTGTGTGTGTGTGTCTGTGTAGCGAGGTGTCTATGTCTGTCTGTCTGTCAGTGTGTGTGTGTGTCTGTCTGTCTGTCAGTCTGTGTGTCTGTCTCTGTAGCCAGATGTCTGTCTGTCTGTCAGTCAGTCAGTCAATTTGTGTGTGTGTCTGTGTAGCGAGGTGTCTATGTCTGTCTGTCTGTCAGTGTGTCTGTCTATCTGTCTGTCTGTCTGTCTGTCAGTGTGTCTGTCTGTCTGTGTGTCTGTCTGTCAGTGTGTGTGTGTCTGTCTGTGTGTGTCTGTGTGTCTGTCTGTCAGTGTGTCTGTCTGTCTGTCTGTCAGTCTGTCAGTGTGTCTGTCTGTCTGTCTGTCTGTCAGTCTGTCAGTGCGTGTCAGTGTGTGTCTGTCTGTCTGTCTGTCGGTGCGTGTCAGTGTGTCTGTCTGTATTCAATATTGAAAAAAGAATAAAAACACAAACTAACACTTCAGTAAAGTGCAAAATTATTTATCCATTAAAACCTCCATTTCTTTTATCATTTTTTTTTTTCAGCAGAATAAATCTTACAGCAAATCAACACATACTGATGACATCATTTTAAAGGGTCACGTTTATTCCAGAGCAGATTGAAAACTCCAAGCCGGAGTGGAGGGGGAGAGAGGCTGCAGCCTCCCTCGTTCAGGCTTCTGCAGTGAAAGCACAGCCAAGAGGAATAAAACAGAGACAGCTAGTGTGAGCGTCTCAGAATATCTTATACACAACACACGCTCGCTGTCTGTCTGTCTGTCTGTCTGTCTGTCTGTCTGTCTGTCTGTCTGTCCGTCCCTCCCTCCCTCGATCAGGCTTCTGCAGTGAAAGCACAGCCAAGAGGAATAAAACAGAGGCAGCTAGTGTGAGCGTCTCAGAATATCTTATACACAACACACGCTCGCTGTCTGTCTGTCTGTCTGTCTGTCTGTCCGTCCCTCCCTCACAAACACACCATTTACTGCAAACTAGCTACCAGCAAATTATTTTTTAAACTACAAGAGAAAACAAACAAAAATATCTATATTTACAGGTTTATATACAGATCGGAAAAAAAAGATAATTATAATGATAATATTAATACAAAAACAAACACAGAAAGAAACTCAATAGAAAAGAAAACATTGTCATTGTCAGCACTGTGTTAATAATAATAATAATAATAATAATGATGATAATAATAATAATAATAATAATAATAATAATCATTTTGAATAAAGAATGTTATTTTTAAATTATTTATTGAGTCCGTAGCATCTGGCTGTTTTTTGATTGGTTCGTCTGTGTGTGAGACAGAATTCAAAAAGCAAACTCTATACAGCAACCCCTCCCTCTACCCCCCCTCTCCTCCTCCTCCTCCTCCTCCTCCTCCTCCCTCCCCCCTCTACTCCCACCTCCCCTCCCCCTTCTCCTCCCCTCCCCCTTCTCCTCTCCCCCCTCCAAAATATCCAGGGGACGCCACAAAGGCCCCCATTGACGCACAGCAGACTGTGTAAAGCAATACCACCCAACATCAAACACACATTCACCCGGATCGACAGTCAGCAGCCAGACAGGCTGGCCCCCGGATCACTCTCACCCCCTTCAGAACCGGGGGAATCACACCCCCCTGCTCCGACACTGGGGTTCACATTGAAGTCTGCTGTAAATTACACTTTCTCCTCTTCAGATCTTGGGGTTCAGATTCAGGGGTGCAGTTACTCTTGCCTCAACTCGGGGTTCAGAGCGAGGGAGATGTTTTAGGGGTTCGGGGGGGGGGGGTTGGGGGGCTGTTCGTTAATTCTGCCCCACGCGGATGTTGGGGTTCAGCAGAGGATTCAGATTGGGGTCGTTCTCGGCCGAGGCGCGCCCCAGTTTGGACATGATGATGATGAGGGTGCAGAAGCCGATCACCCCGAGAACCAGGAGGATGAAGACCCTCTGCTTCAGAGAGAGGGGGGTCCGCTTCGACCCGGAGCGGCTCCTGAGGAACAGAACCAGCACAGGATACCCCCTTAAACAAGCGGGTCACAGCAACACACCGTGTGACACAGCACAGTGACAGCATGGGGAAGCACAGAGAGGTGTGGGGAAGCATAGGGAAGCATTGTAAAGCACAGAGAGGTCTGGTAAAGCATAGGGAAGCATTGTAAAGCACAGAGAGGTCTGGTAAAGCATAGGGAAACATTGTAAAGCACAGAGAGGTCTGGTAAAGCATAGGGAAGCATTGTAAAGCACAGAGAGGTCTGGTAAAGCATAGGGAAGCATTGTAAAGCACAGAGAGGTCTGGTAAAGCATAGGGAAACATTGTAAAGCACAGAGAGGTCTGGTAAAGCATAGGGAAGCATTGTAAAGCACAGAGAGGTCTGGTAAAGCATAGGGAAACATTGTAAAGCACAGAGAGGTCTGGTAAAGCATAGGGAAGCATTGTAAAGCACAGAGAGGTGTGGGGAAGCATAGGGAAGCATTGTAAAGCACAGAGAGGTCTGGTAAAGCATAGGGAAGCATTGTAAAGCACAGAGAGGTCTGGTAAAGCATAGGGAAACATTGTAAAGCACAGAGAGGTCTGGTAAAGCATAGGCAAGCATTGTAAAGCACAGAGAGGTCTGGTAAAGCATAGGGAAGCATTGTAAAGCACAGAGAGGTCTGGTAAAGCATAGGGAAGCATTGTAAAGCACAGAGAGGTCTGGTAAAGCATAGGGAAGCATTGTAAAGCACAGAGAGGTCTGGTAAAGCATAGGGAAGCATTGTAAAGCACAGAGAGGCGTGGTAAAGCATAGGCAAGCATTGTAAAGCACAGAGAGGTCTGGTAAAGCATAGGGAAGCATTGTAAAGCACAGAGAGGTCTGGTAAAGCATAGGGAAGCATTGTAAAGCACAGAGAGGTCTGGTAAAGCATAGGGAAGCATTGTAAAGCACAGAGAGGTCTGGTAAAGCATAGGGAAGCATTGTAAAGCACAGAGAGGTCTGGTAAAGCATAGGGAAGCATTGTAAAGCACAGGGAGGTCTGGTAAAGCACGGGGAAGCATTGTAAAGCACAGAGAGGTCTGGTAAGGCATAGGGAAGCACTGTCTCTGTCTCTCTCTCCCTCCCTGTGTGTCTCTCTCTCTCTCCCCCTCTCTCTCTCTCTCTCTGCAGTGCTGCAGCCTCTCCTCTTACTTCAGTATCTGTGCCAGCCAGCTCAGCGCCGGTCTCCTCCTGTACTTGTCATCGTCGAAATCGATCTGCGTCACCGACGACCCCCCCGCGTCACGCGTGTCGTACACCTTCCGCGGAGAGGAGGCTGCGGGGGAGGAGGAGGGCTCTGTTACACGCAACACGCGACACGGCTCCATGATTTACCATCAGCTTAAACAAGACTCTCATTCTACACCTGTGTGCGAGATGAGTCACACACACACACACACACACACACACACACACACACACACAGATCTACAGAAAGACAGACAGACAGACAGACAGATAGACAGAGAGACCGACACACAGACAGATACACAGGCAGTCAGGCACAGACAGAGACAGACACACAGACAGACACAGAGACAGACAGGAAGGACAGACACACAGACAGACAGGAAGGACAGACACACAGACAGACAGGAAGGACAGACACACACAGACACAGACACACTGACCTGTGTGTAGAGTGACAGAGTCTCCCATCGCAGTGTTGCAGCTCAAGCTGGGGTGCACGTGCCCCTCCTTCACACTCCCGTTATTCAGCCCCGCCCCGAAGCCCACCTGGGACTGGCAGGGCACTGGGTTCGAGCTGTAGGAATGGGAGGAGTGGGAGGACTGGGAAGGGGCTTCTGTGGGGTGAGAGGTTGAGGCTGTGGGGAAGCAGAGAGAGGCCAGAATGAGAAACACCAAGAGAAAACGCTGCGGTAAATTTAGGGTGTGTATTATTAACAGCCACTAGAGAGGGATCCTTTACAACAGCAATATCAGGGCTGGGAACGAGACTCCCGCTGCACAGCAGTGTGATCCAGTCCTGGTTTCACTGGGAGTTTAATAATCAGACACACCTGAGCTTGTTAGCTAGACACACTGGGGGCTGATCAAGCTGGTAGCAGTGAAACCTGGACTGGATCACACTGCTGTGCAATAGGAGTCTGGTTCCCATCGATACGGACACACCGCACTCACTGTTGAAAGTTGACCAATCAGTGTAGTCTGTGACGTCATGTGACTCCTGTTCTGGCGCGGGTTCCGGCTCCTCGATCTGAATATTAAAGGAGACAAGGAGAAGAATTGAGGGAGGCAGCTCCGTTCAAGAATATACCTGAACTAGTCAGAGGCTCTGTGTGTGTGTGTCACTGCGTGTGTGTGCGTCAGTGTGTGTGTCAGTGTCTGTGTCACTGTGTCAGTGTGTGTGTGTGCGTGTCTCTGTGTCTGTGTCACTGTGTCTCTGTGTCTGTGTCACTGTGTGCGTGTCTCTGTGTGTGTGTGCGTGTCTCTGTGTCTGTGTCACTGTGTCTCTGTGTCTGTGTCTCTGTGTGTGTGTGCGTGTCTCAGCCTCTCACCAGCGGCAGCCCCAGCCCGGCCCGGGCCCAGTTGACGGAGGCGAGTTTCTCGCGCAGCGCGGCCGCGACGGGGCCCACGAGGTTGGGGGTGGGGAAGACGGGCCCCTGACAGGCGGGGCACTGGTACCCAGCGGGGGCCGTGTTCCTGGGCAACTGGGAGGCCAGTTCATTGAGACAGGACCAGTGAAACACATCTGAAACACATTATCATCATCATCATTATTATTAAATAGCATTGTTATCAGAGGAGCTTATTCAGCCCCTCCCCACTCCCCCAGGCCCTCCCCACACTCTTCACAGCCCCTCCCCACTCCCTCAGCCCCTCCCTGTTCTTCTAGCCCCTCCCCACCCCCATAGGTCCCCCTGTTCCTCTAGCCCCTCCCTGTTCCCCATAGCCCCCCCCCTCACCATAGCACATGAGTCTGGTGGTCTCCTTGTCAGCTAGCGCTGTGCTGCACAGTGTGCAGGTGGGATTGTAATCACTGTCCTGCAGCCACTGGAGGTACGACTGCACGATGCACTGAGAGAGAGAGAGAGAGAGAGAGAGAGAGAGAGAGGGGAGGGGGAGGAGAGAGGGGGAGGAGAGAGGGAGGAGAGGAGGAGGAGGGGGGGAGAGGAGAGGGAGAGGAGAGGGGGAGGAGAGAGGGGAGAGGGGAGAGGGGGGAGGGGAGAGGGGAGAGGGGGAGAGGGGAGAGGGGAGAGGGGGAGAGGGGGGAGAGGGGGAGAGGGGGAGAGGGGAGAGAGGGAGAGGAGGGGAGGGGAGAGAGAGGGGAGGGGAGAGGGAGAGAGGGGGAGGCAGACGCGGGAGGGGGAGAGTGCGTAGACGGGGCGGGGGAGACTGGGTGGAGAGGGGA